>NW_009736977.1:43304-44228 GCF_000703405.1 Apaloderma vittatum | reverse complement strand
CGCTACCAACGGGCCCTTTATTCCCTGCGTCCCGTTAGGGGAGCTTTTGCTGCACCTGCTCCTGGTTCGGTTTTCACCAAGCGGACGGGGAGCGCTGCTGCTGCTTGTGCCTCTCGGTGAGAGTGTGCCCAGGGTGCGACGGAGCTGCCTCGTGCTAGCGCCTAGAATTGTGTTTACTTCAACGAACAGACTGCAGCTGTGAAAAATCTTAATCCCCTGGCCACTGAAAAAGTCTCTGTGGTCGTTATTGTTTCCAACAGCAATGATCAGGATTCCATCTATGAGGAGCAGTTCTTAGTAGTGGTCCCTAAGTGTGCCATCGGATGATTTGGGTTGGAAAGAGCCTTAAAGATCATCAAGTTGCAGGCCCCCTGCCACGGGCAGGGACACCTCCCGCTGGAGCAGGTTGCTCAGAGTCCCATCCAGCCTGGCCTTGAACCCTTCCTAGCTGCCACAGCTTCTCTGGGCAACCTGGTCCAGCATCTCACCACTCTCACCGTGAAGTATTTCTTCCTTATATTTAATCTAAATCTTGTGTGACCTTTTTTATTTTATCAATTCTTATCTTAGTGCTACTATCAAGATCACCCTATTCTTCTTTATGATACCATGATTACTTATGATTACTATGAGGACAGGCTGCAAGAGCTGGGATTGTTCAGTCTTGAGAAGAGAAGACTCCGAGGGGACCTAATAGCTGCCTTCCAATACCTGAAGGGAACCTACAGGAAGGCTGGGGAGGGACTTTTTACAAGAGTGTCCACTGATAGGACAAGGGGAAGTGGGTTTAAGTTGAAGGAGAATAGATTTAGATTGGACCTTAGGAAGAAATTCTTCAGTACGAGGGCGGCAAAACTTTGGAATAAATTTCCCAGAGATGTTGTGGCTGCCCCCCCCCTGGGGGGGTTCCAGGGCAGGGTGGGC
>NW_009736977.1:27639-43292 GCF_000703405.1 Apaloderma vittatum | reverse complement strand
GCCCATGACAGGAAGGTTGGTTTAGATGACCTCAAAGGTCCCTTCTAGCCTAGGCCATTCTATGATTCTATGATATTAATGAAACTTCTGGGGATTAAGAACTTTGTATTTAATACTTCATTAGCGCTTGCAAATATATGAGGGTTTTTTTTTTTTTTTGTATTGGAAGAAATACTAGAGGCTGTAAAGCAGCAGGACAGACTGAGAAGAGAGGGGTAAAGATGACCGGGTAGTGTCAAGTGTTAGGGCTGGGCTGGCCACAAAATGCTTGACAGATGCTCTCTAACCCCTTTCCCTCCAACAGGGAATGGAGAAGGAATAAGACAAAGAGAACCTATGGTTTGGAAAAGAAAACTAAAGTGGCTTTAATGAAACAATAATAGTACTAGTAAGGAAATAATGAACTAAATACACATATATACAATACCAACGTCAAACCCAACTCCTCGCCCCCATAGCATTCACCATGGCTGCTGCAGAGCAGGCAGGCACAGGAGAAGTCCTGGCGTCAGCGGCAGAGGGGAACTGGACACAGGAGCTGGATATTGGAACTCAGGATCGGGATCAAAGAGAGAAGAATGGACAGAGCTCGCTTTGGACACCGGCCATTGGAGAAGAGGGCTTAACACCCCCGAACCTTCAGCTTTATACTGAATATGATGTATATGGATTGGAATAATGTGCTGCTCAGGTCTGGGTCACCTGTCCTGTCTGTTCCTTCCCAGAGGTGTGAACTTGATTTCCTGGTGACCCTTTTTTCTTCTCAACACCCTTAACATGGCACACAAGATTTAGTGGTGACCCTGCTTACTACAGGAGCTAGTATAAGAAAGAGCCTTTCTGCATGCGAATCCTTGGTAGTAACTGTAAACATCAGGTGCTACCACTTCTGGTAGCAGACACTGTCTGCAAAAATATGCTGTTAGCTTCAGACAGTGCAGTCTCTTAGAAGAAGCTGAGCTGAAAAGTAAACTCACCGAACAAAATTGGTTCCATTTTAGCTCAAACCAGGCCAGGTAGGAGGAGGGGAAAAGAGAAACAGTTTCCAGTATTTATAGAACCACAGGTCCAGGCCTTTGGAGATCTGGAAGACCAAAGTGGGGGCTGCACCTTAGGCAGAGCTGCTTCATGTGCTGAACCAGAAGCAGTTCTCTGCACTCAGAGCCTGAGAATGACTGTATTCCTAGTCTGCTGCCTTTGCCACTGTGGAGCAGTTGCCTTTGGGAAATTAGAAAACTTGCTGCTTGAAGCAGTTGAAGCAGACTTCAAAACTAGACAAGAAGGTATAAAACCCAAGCATTTTCAGGCCTTTAGACTGTCCTAGGGATGGTATGAGTTCATGAGATTTCATGTAACAGTGCACTTAGTGAGAAAATTTAAATCAAATCATTCATTCTTGATATGTAAGTTGAAGCCAAAGTAATGAGTAAAACTTCAATGTGGTGCCTTTTTTTTTCCCCCCAATAAACACACGATCTGTTGTGTGGACTGAAAAAATAGCATTTATGATTTAAAAAAAAATGAACACAACCTAACCACCATTTTACTGAGGTTGCACAGGATGTGATTTCACATCACATACAAGCCTTACCCAGAGAGCTGTGGTGTGGACATTAATACAGCTATTAAATCAATCTGTAGGTGCAGTGGGGAAATCTGTGGACTGTTCCCAGCTTCTGTTCACTTTTGTCTGTGCTTGTGATAAGACTTGCAGCAGAAAAGTATTTTATTTATAGCAGAGGTAATGGCATACATCTGTTGTCAGTATTTTTTTTTTATTATAGTAAGTCACTGTGGTTTTGGTCATGAAAACTACGAAGCTGTAGCTTTTGTAGAGTGATAATGGCCTGATAGAGTTTATAATTTTGGGTAAATTTGTATGCACTGCATTTTCAGCTACAAGTTCCTTGTTATCTTCTTTCTCACCAGCAGAGGTCTAGCTAACATACCAATTTCAAAACTGGCACAGGGTAAATCTGCTGATGGCTCATCAACGGAATGTTTTAATGACTGGTTATGTCCGTGAGTTCCTCTAGATGCAATTTCCCTGCCATACCTGACAGTGAGATGGATACGATTGTATTAGAAACTGGAAGTTCAGAAACACTTGGAGAATCGGTGATGAATGGGGATGAGCCATGCGCAGGCAGCTGCATCAGGATCACAAACCTGAGCGCTCTCTGTGTTATGTTGAGCCTGTTCCACTGGGGCATGCAGGAAGCTCATTAAAGACTAGATTTGTTTTGTATACCTACAACTAAGCGTGCTGAACCGTACCAGTGCCGACTTCTGGTGAATCAATACATAGTCTCAAATTCTCTGACATAATTAGCAGCCAAGTATGTCAGTTTTTGCATACAAGACCCTTTAAGACAAACACCAGTTAGCCTCTAGACCAGTGCCAGTGAGGAATGGGCTATGCTGAATAGGAAGACATTATTACACTCTATTAAACATCACATTTAATGTATGTTGGAGAAATGAAAGGCACAGAAGAATAGAATGTGATGCTGTAGATTAAAAAAATAATTCACTATTGTGCAAGATTATAAAACTTACTGTAAACCACAGTTGTTAGCCATGTGTTTTAAGAATAAAAACTGAAAAGCCTTTCTAATGCATTTCACCATTATCTCCTAGGTGCTTTTGTTAAATCAACCCAGAAAATAACAGGAAGCAATTAAATAATGCTACAGTAATATTTGAGGTGGTTACGTGGCAGACATCCTCTTGCCCATTTATCAGCTCTATGCACTTTTAAGGGCAGTTGAAGAAAGTGTAGCAGGAAGATCACTTACACTTTTGTTATGTGGAATCTTGATTTATTGCACATGTTTTAGAATCTATAGAAGTCTTTTACATAGATTGCAGGTTTGCTCATGTTTCATTTAACTTAAATACAGTTGTCTAAACATGGAACTGAACTTGTAAGTTAGTTTTTATGATGATCTTTGGAGAAACACTTCCATTCCAGAGCAATCTGGTACCATGAAACAAACTACTTCTTAAACATAAAATAAAGCTAAAATTAAAATGCCATTTCATTTGAGCTCCAGGAGCAATAGGATCTTAATAAGATTAGCACTTCTCACTGTACATGTTACTAACCTTGGGCAAGGTAACACACATCTACAGTCAGAAAACGATAAAGGATCACCTGAAAAGAGTAAACTCTTGGATCCTCACCTGCAGTTCTTTTCACGTAGATGGCGCTGGGTACAAGATTTTTCATGCTGGTTCTAGGAAACAATACCTTTTATTTCTTGATAATTTTTCTCCACATCATCAATGATATCTCCCAATCCACTATTAATGCATATATAAATCACTGTACTTTTTTTTCTAGCAGTCATCGGTGCAGAACTGAATCACAGGTGAAGCAAGAAGCTGGAATTCTTGCTCCCATCTACTTACTACAATTATTCCTGATTTTAAAGTAGGTAAGTAAATGAAAGGGAGAGAAAATCTGTCTGACAGACAGAATTATATTGGAACTCCAGCCTGATATATTTCCTATTGTGCTGGGAAGTGAAACTCACTTGAAATAAGTGGTGTGGAATAATCCAAGTGTACTGTATTACTGAAGTTTAGAAATAACTTTTGGTGGAAAGAACAATAATGACTGGCAAAACTAAGCTATCTACCCAGTCAAGCAACCATCATATCTTTAAAATTGTAAAACAGATCCCACTCCATACATCAAATGCTGGAAACACCACGCTCTGCTACCTTAAAAGATACACAGCATTGATGCAAGATAACTCTTCATTTAAAAAAAAATTAAGAGAAATTATGCCTTATGCTCTCATCTTTTCCAACACTTGCATAAACGGCAAATTTTCTAATTCCTACTCTTAAGAGATACAATGTGCTATCACACCTCATGTTATGTATAGCAACAAATCTTACACGTGGCAGCAAAGACTGCCCTAGCATACCTGAGAAAAAGCGAATTGGACTAACCTGGCATTCAGGCTGACACATGTGCATAAAAGCCAGTTCTTGTCGTGTCAATGACTGCAAGCTGTCACTTTGCTCTGCTTCCACTGTCTTGGTCCCACTGGTTCTTTGTGTAAAGAGGAAGGTGGAAGCACAGAAACTCACCTGTGAAGCTCATTAGCAGCACACACAGCACAGCACTGGCTGTCACCCTTCCTAGAAGTCTGTCTAGGCTGACCTCCCACACCGACACCTCAACATCTTTATCCACTGCAAGGAAATCCATTCATTTTGTCTCTATAGACAGATGTAGATGTTTCCCTAGGGATACTGACAGATTTGGAAAACTATAACAAAGCTATTATGATTTCTGCAATAGCTTATGACACTATAACAGAATTTCACAAGCACAATACTAGTTTTGATTTTCAAAGTATTTTTTATTACCATTTCAGTTGTACAATTTCAACAGTAGGGAACAATACATAAAGTACAGTACAGAGTTTGTGTTGTTCCCAGGATTTAAAGTCATGTGTCAAGGTTCAGGCCGCAGAACAGAGTTCACCATTCCTAAACCGAAAGCAGGCACATACAATAATATCTTGCTGCAGCATTAGCACAATCTTGTTTGGCAAATATAACATCAGGAACACCACCTGCCATTAGGATACGCATGTACCAAAGGATTACTGACATGGATCCCTAATGTTCTGCCTTTCTGCCCTTACAGCATTTGTTCACATCAAAGAGACATCACTAGAAAAGCACATTGTTAAGCAGTTCACTCCTTGGTTTTAAAAGTTAGTGAAAGGGTACTGCTAGAGAAACACCTCACAAAATAAAACTACAATTCTGGTACATATTTTGCATAGTTGAATTTGTGTCCAGATAAAGCTGCATCTCTGGATTTTTTTTTTTCTTCTAGCCTTTGAACATTTACTTTGAGCTGAACAGTTGTTCAGAACACTCTCTCTTTCAGTGTTCAGACCACCTGGTCACTCCAGATACCTTTCCATTTCTTTGGTTGCTTTCTTTTCCTTCACATCCCTTAACCTTTTTTATTCCTTCTGCAGCAATACACTGTTCCAGGCATCCACTCATCCACTCACTCCCCTTTGGCTACTCCTATTTATTTTCATCAACTTTTCCCTCCTCTTCAGTCACTTCAACTCTCTTCTGTTACTCTTCTCAACATCTCTGGGCTCTTTCTCCAACCATTCTCATTTTCTCTTGGTAAACAGAAAATGCCACAGTCGTCTTGTTGCATCCAGTTGCTATTGCTATTTGCTGTCACCCCTAAATCATTAAAGGCATTCACCTCTAAGGGCCTCATTCTTTCCATATTTACACGTGGATGTAAACTAAATAATTCCAATGGTTTTACATGCAAAGTGACAGATGAAAATCCAGCCCACTACCTTGAATCATAGCTGGAAAGAAAAGAGCGCTAACAGAAGGAAAGAGAATGAAAAAATTAAAATCTCAATGTAGTTGTGCACATTCTCTCTCTTGAACTTGCTTTTTTCCCCCTCTCTTTGTATGGAGCTAAACATCTTTACAGTGTGTCATTACTGGCACACTTTTCTCCTACAATAGTATTAAACAAGCTTGATCACAGTTGCTTCTTTAATCTGTTGATATGAGTTGTTCTAAATTCCCACCATTCTCTGCTAAGTTAATTTTAACTAGTGCCTAGCATCAACAAAAATCCATCTCCTACCTGCAGAAACCAAAATAGGAGAGGGGAAAAAATTCACATACATCTCAAGAAATGCAGAGGCTGCTGAGATAAGCATGCTTAAAAAAAAATATTACCCGGCAGCCTGGATCACTGATGCCATATTGCATGTTTTGCAAGCAAGTTTTGCACACCTACTGGGTACAAAATGAAAGCTGTTCTTCCTTCACAGTCTCTTTGACTTTTTATTTTCAGTCAGAAGCACATAAGCTGTATTTCTGATTGTCTGCAAATTGTTTTTTGCCCTTTATTGTAACTTTCATCTCTCTTTTTCTTACAGGTTTGGGTTTGTTTGGTTTTGCGTTTGGTTCTTTTTGGTGAAAGCTGAACAAAACAAGCCCAGTGTTTAGTAGTACAGGGAGGCAAGCCATGTTTTGCTCATTTGCCCCGGTCCTAGCATTGGCAACAGGTAGGAACATTCCTACAAATAGACAGAAACCTCCTGTTTTCACACAGCTCTGCCCAAGCACAGGATACCATTCAGATTTCAAGTCAGCACCCAAGCTGGTTACTTGCACACATTAAGAACCACTCTGAACGTTTAACTGCACGGCTTTTTTTTTAGTACAGCCTTAGACTGATTTTTTCTGTAAGTTAAAACACTTAAAAGAAAAATACTTCATAAAAAACCATGTACATTTTGAGATAAGCTAGTGCTTGTGAAAAGTGCTAGGCTAATAGCTTTGGAAAGTGCAGTCCTCCACATAGCCAAAGAACACAGACAGCAAGAGTGCAGGCATCTCTGATCTGCCTGCAGCAGTCCAGGTGCCCCCATGGGCAAGCGGGGAAGGGATCTGATTAGCCCCAGTTTGATTCTCTGCTGACATATACAAGGACACCAGTTCTGGAGCTGATGGTTGGAATCCAAGCACCTGTCAGTCACAGCGTGACCGCTAACACTAACTTAACCTGACCCACTGTACGGAACAGCTACCAGTGTTGACAGCTTTATTTCTCCCCTTAGTCAACTTTGAATATCATCCTTGAGGTAGACGACCAGATATTCCAACACACTTCCCCTGCACCTTTCAGTATCACGTATTTCAAGTAAAAAGTGTCTATTTTCAAACACTGTAGCTGGCTATTTCACTTTTGCCTACAGTGTCATCCACACTGTATCATGTCTGGAATGAGCTCTTGTATTACATATGATGCTTTACACTGTCAAAGCACATCCAAAAATCAGCTAAATGAGGATTGCATTAAACCCTACAATTTAATTATAGTATATGATTATATATAGTATATATATGTATATATTATATCTGTATAGTTTTATGGCCAAGTTACAAGCCCCTGAGAACAGAGTTTATGCAGAAACACTGGCACCAATAACACTAGTGGATGCAGCTTTATGTTACTAGCATAGAAAGCACCTGAAATTATTTATATTTTCTATTTATAATAGATTAAGTCCGGATATTTTTATAACTATATTAAGAATACATTTGTTAATCTTAACATCCATTGTGAAAATATCATATTTACACACAAATACAGGAAGACTTGATGTTGAAAGAGTAAGAAGGGAAGAAAAGAAGGTGCCTGATCCTGTGCCCTTATATACATGGGTAGTGCCTTTAAATCAACTCATGTGAGTGTGGGTCCCGTGTTTGAATACAATTTACAGGTTCAGGTCCATAACGCTTTATGCGTCTATGATTCTGACAAACTACTATTTCAACTATGTTTACAAATACCTTCTACAGTAACTGTGTCTATGGGCTCAGGCATCCAGCCCTGAGAGAAACATAAAGTCCATCTCCTGCATTTTGTAAAATCTGTGCCACGCGTCTACAAGTAGCTGCTTTTACAATTCAGCAGTGAAATGCACGTGTCTGCCAAGCACGGGATCCCTCAAGCATCCCAGTCAACAGCTGCAATTCCACAGATTACAAGACTTGGACAAGCAAGTCTTGGTGAAACAGTAATGGCTTGCTTAAAATCCAAAACAAGCCAAAACCCAATTCAAAATCAAGTAGATTCCAATTTGCCACTCAGTTTGTGTTTTTATATCTACCTACAGATGTTGCTGTCCAAAAAAGAAAGACACTTCAGCTCAAGATAAGAACATTACATCATCTATGAAAATGAAACTGTACACTTTTTGGAGTAGAGGTGCTTCTTATATTGGCTACATTCTTCATTAAAGTTGTTCTCTCCTAACACTGTAAATACAATCTTGGTTTGCAACATATTTTAGAAGACAAACTAAACATGTCTGCAATACTTTGACAGGAAAATGGAATTCTTTCCAAACTGAAGCAATATGAATTTTGATAAGAATGACAAAATTTCTGTAGGTAAAAAGTGCAAATTTGTGTATATTACCTCCAAGCTTTTTACACTGGTACCTACAGGGAATTTCAAAGCATCCTTCATTTTGACGTGATTTACCAGTTGAATAGTACATTTTGACCAAGAGTCATAAAGTATATTTGACTGCTGCCTCCTGACTGAACAGATGCAAAGAACACCTTGAAAGGGAAAAAAAATGCTGCTGTTAGTTTACATTTACGAGACATTTTTTACCTATACAGGAAATCTGAGAGAATGCCACAGTCCCAAATACCTCTATCACAATTCAATTTTAATCCCATGAGAAACTTTTTAAAGTGAAACTGCACTTGTGGTACAACTGGGATACATTTTTTTGGGTATATTTCTTTTCCTGTGTGGGAAAACACAAGAGAATATTAAAAAATAATTAATTAATCTGAACAGGTGTTGGGCCCCAGTTTCCCACGTATGTCAGTGGGACTAAGCAGGTTTCACAGAACTGCTATATGCAAGAAATAACACTTGATTATCCAGTGCATGCAGTATCTCAAATATTAGAGAACTGTTTTGTTTTTTTCCCATGTGGCTACTCTGAATTGCCTGCAATTTCAGTAGCCCAGCAGAGACAGACCTGGAGTTGGGCATTACCAGGGCTGGCTCACTGGCCCTCCCCACTACACCTGTTGTGCTGGAGTCTGTAGCCAGTTAGCGACACCTGTACTTACCACCACCTCTACCAGCAGTTAAGGCTGGGTGGAACAGGAGTTAGAACGGAGCTGGCTAAAGTAGGGAGGTGTGAAAGTGTGGAATATCCACAGTGAGTGCTTTGAACAGGGAAGCTAAACTAAGAATTAATCATATAAGAAAAAAAGTTACAAAAATTAAATGGTCTTAGTGTCGTAGTCAACTAGTACTTGTTTTTTGCTAAATCACAGTGTACTCATCTCTATACCTTGTCATTTCTTTCACATAGAAATTTTAGCTTCTGTGCTTTCTTGTGCATAAATACTCCTTCCAGATTTCCTGTTTCCACAGAGCGGAGTTCAATTGCCTTCTCTCCCCAGCCCATGACCTGATTAGATGGAAGGTAAGCTAAAAGAAAAAGAGAAGAAAAAAAAAATATTTGATACTATTTAGCAAGTAAAAGACTGATTCTTGCCTCATTTATGTCAATACAGATCTGAAGCATTTTTCTTTTATAACAATATATTCTAAATTGTTTTTCGTTTAAGTTTTTTTAAAAAGCCCTGTGAACACTAACTAAATTTCAGTTTCTCCTCTCAGACTTATTGTGGACTCCAGACATAAGTCTTAAATATGCTACTAGAGTGTATTTTAGAATTGCAAAACATTGGAAGAAACCTCTAAATGGCATCTTGTTTAACTCCTGCCCCCAAAGCTGGGCCAAACACATTTTGGTGAATATTTCACAGCCTCTCTGAGCCCCTCCTGCAATGCATCACACCTTTCAAAGTTAAAACTTTCTTCCTAATACCTAATCAAAATGTCACTTGCTGCAACTTGTGCCCATTTTGCCTCTCACCCTTTCAGTGTTAGTGTCCAAGAAAGTCTTGACTCTGTCTCCTCTATAGCCTCCCACTAGGAAACTGGGTTTGTATTTACTATGGAGATCAGCTTAGTCTGAAACCTTTTGAATCTGAGACCATGGCATGGTTAATTTGATGTCCTTAGCTATTGTCTTCCCATCACTGGTTACATGAAATATGTCCAAAACCAAAAGAAGATACTCCAGCGCTCTGGAAGCTTACTATGGCACTCGCTTTAAATCTGACAATTAGATGAGAAATCGGAACAGTGATGAAAGGGTTAACACCACTGATTTCAAATTAGGCACAGTTTCAGTGAAAGCCCTCTAATTACCGCATGTATGGGCTTCCACCATAAAAACAAATTAGTTACACTCTATTGATAGTCGATGCTTAGAAATTATTCTTCTTGCTCAACTATGAACTCCTAATTCATTAGCTGGAGAATTCTAGTGGTTTGAAATGATGTACAGGGTATGTGTGCATTTGACTGGTTTTTAGCTTCAGTGAGCAGTGCTTGCCTGCCCTACATGGATTAGTGTGAGCGATGTCTGTTCCTTAAAACCTTCCACACTGCTTTAGATTTTTGTCTAAAAATCAGACTTTCAGTACACACTGACATAGGAAGCAACAATCATACTGTAGAAGGACACCAGAAGATAAAGTCAATATGCCTGAGTGACTGTATATCCTTCTACCAGTTGTTGATTTAATATTAACTTGGAATCCTTGATTTATAATTCTTGTCAGAAAAAATATATAAAAATTATACCTCCTTGGAAACATGTGTGGTTTGGCTACAATGTTGTGATTTTAGTTCCCTCAAAGTCTAAGAATTTCCTCTAAATCTGTTCAGTATACTTTCCTTTCAGTTATTCATTACCCATGCTGAAGGCTTCCCTGCCACTACAGCTGAGAGCAGGAAAATTCTTTCCCAGTATCCCAGTCACATGGAAAAGCAAAACAGCAGTGAGCAACTGAGGATAAGTGGGAGAAGAGGAAAGGCATTTTCTAAAAATCAAAACACCTGAAATGAATACATTTTAAAATGTTTTATTTATGCTTCAGTTCCTAGGCTGTACAACTGCTTTAGGCTGCAAGGACGACTGTGTTAACGTTTCTGAATCACTGCAGCAGTAGTGCGACGTTCACTGGGGCAGCGCACAGGCAACGTGCAGTTAGTATCTCAAAAGGTAGGCTCAGACCTCACACAAAGTGAAGAAGATAAAAATGATACAATACTCAGGTATTTGCTATTTTTTTCTGTAACAATTTACACCACATTAACCTTTTGAAACTTTGCTTCTGAACACAACAGAGACAGGGGCACGCTATGGTTCTGGGGCAGTGAGGCAGGTGCAGATATATGAACAGCATGAGAGCATTCTAAAACTATGCTGTTCAGTGTAGCTCATACAGGACCAGCAACAAAGGCCTAATCCACTCATCAGTCTCCTTATCTTTTCCACTACATGAACTCTGCCCTCAAGTTGTCAATATGCTATGTCTGTATCAGGTGTATCCATGCCTCTGGCAGGTTTCAATTTGATAATATCCTTGCAGCTCCCAGTAAGAGCTTAATTAGGCTCTGTTGCAACCTCTAGGTCATCTGGAGTAGAAAGTCCTGGATGAGTGAACCACTGCTGCTCTGCTCAGAAGAGACCTGATCCCCACGCAGCATTGCAAAAGAAACATAGTAAAACTGATAAACGAAGTTCAGCACCTGGTGCTCTGCTCACTGGCTAATATACTGAGAACTTGGCCAATTTCAGTTGTAGTACAAGTAGCAAAAAAACTTAACCTTGTAGCAGAATCAGAAAGTTCTTTCTCAAATTGCATCTGTAGAATAACATGCCAGCAAAAAGGCCCCTTTATATCATTTGCGGGGTTGTCCGTTTATAAGGATTTATCTATAAATGGAAATTAATTTGGAGGACAGCAGGCTGCAAATTCAAAGATCAGGCCTGAGTCTCGATAATCTTCCCATGTGGGAGCACTTACAAACGTTTCATGTGAATTGAGACCAGATTAGATGCTCAGAATAAAATTGTCTTATTCTGGAACAAAAACTCCCATACCGCAAGCAACTTAGGAATAGTTATTTTGAGTCTGCTTTCCACCTCAAAAAGCTTTAGATAAAAATAGGCTATGCAGTTGGAAAACTGGCAACATATAAGGCTGTTTAACTTACACACAATGCAAGAAACCAGTACAAATCTGACGGTACTGGGTTTTGGCAGCCTTAGGCTTAGCCACTCTGGCCCTCTGAACAGTAGCTCAGAAGAAAAGGCTGTTACTGACTCAGACCAATATGCCAACACTGCTTAATATAGCAAAACGAAGTTATTCAGAGTTACCTGAAGCTCCCCTGCTTCACCCAGATTACCACATAGCTTAAAAGACAGACCTACAGCTCTGCGTGAGCTGTGGTTCTTGTTACACCGTTTACACCAGCATTACTGCCAGACAGCAAAGAATATATGCCATAAAGTTAGCACAGCAAAGTGAGCTCAAAATATTAACATCATGAAAGTATTAGCAATGCTCTGGACTTGGGCAAGACTTGGTTATTTCTGTTTGCACTGTGTGTTAACATGGAGTTGAGCCCCCATTCAGGAAGTGACTGCTTCAAGGGGAAACAGTCGAGGGAGACAGGAAAGGTCAAAGACATTACTGAGCCATATTGGAGCCATTAACTTCTATGAAGTGTCACTGACATGAGCTAATGATCTCAGTCCCACACCAGCAGCATACTCACAGTCTGAATGAGACAAGTGCTCTTGGCACCACAGAACCCAAGCACTGCTACAATCTCACTTCCCTTCTTAACCTTTCTTTTCGTTTTTAACTCCTTTCCCTTCAAAAAAATTCTGTTTTCTGATCTCATGTACTGAATTTGGCTCACTGCCATAAGCAGTTATTCCCAGTTGACCTCTGCATGAGAGCAGAATCAGGCCAGCTTTTAGCAAAATATCATAAAATTGGGCTTTTCTGATTAGTGTTACAGAAATAGGGCAGGAAAGGACCTTAATGCACCGTCTCTTCGATCCAGGTCTCTGCACCACATCAGTATCACTTCCGATGGTTGCTTGTCTAAGCTGACCTTGACTTCTACTGGGGGAGACTCCAAAAATTCCTCAGGCAACTGATTCCAGATAAACCAAGAAGTTCAAAATGAACAAACTGAACGTGAATTCAAGGAGTCTGACCCATTTTTGCATGCCTGAGTCAGGATACCAAGCTCCATTTCACAGGGTAAAAAACAGCGTCTGCTCTTTTACTGAATTCCTTTTTGGAGAGAGACACTATGTGCATAGGTGAAATTCAATGCAAAAAAGCCACCAAATTTTGCTTTTCTGTACATGTTTGAGAAAATTGTTTCAGGAAAGTAAGCAGCTGGGTATAAACATTAAAAGGAGAATATCCAGTGATGACTTTGCTGACAGTAGAAGATACCAGGTACTGGAGACCATACAGATCTTAAAACTGAGTACACTTCTGCAGAACCCTTCAGTCAAACTCAGTATGCTCCTATGAAATCACAGCTTATTCGTTCCCCACTCTTTGGGAAAAGCCTGTTTATTTATTTATTTTTAGACACATGGAAGGGAGACATACATGCTGAGGTCTGGGAATGAAATAGTGCCAATGAGATGCCAACTGAAACCCTGCCTCAAGCTGTCCTGTGATGCTGCCGATCACTGATTAGGGACTGATTAGCTACTTGCACATACTCCTGTCTGTTGCCCATGATTTAAAACTTACTGCCCTCAGAGTTAAGCAATTTTGGGTAGGAAAACTGAGGAAGTAGTTGGTAACTTATCTTGTGCAATTCATAGAATCATAGAATGATTCAGGTTGGAAAAGACCCTTGGGATCACCGAGTCCAACCATTAACCCTACTCTACAAACCTCACCCCTAAACCATACCCCCATAGTTTTACTGCTATTATTCATGTTACCTGGACGGAAGTGGGAGGTTTTTTTTTTTCCTCCAGTCACAGCTGTGGATAAATTTTACTAAATGAGAGAGGCCAGAGAGTCAAAATTGAAAAGGGAAGAAAACTAGGTCTGAATAAAATCACAAATGGGCAGATTAAGAAATCTGTCATGGAAGGCAGGTGTTTTTCTGCTGTGGTTTGGTTAGATTGCAGGGGCTAACACACACGGTTCTCTAACCACCCCCAGCACGCTCTCTGCGTATCATCCTTCTTTCTTCTAATATGTCCACAGCAAAGGAAATAAGGACTTTTATTGGTTCCCCACTCTGGGAATATCTATTTTTGTGCCAAACCTCTAAAAGTACATACTGTAAATGATCCATTACTCACACATAAGTGCAAAAGTGCTCCCAAGTCTTACTAACTTGATGTTTCTTAAACCCTTTTTTAATCCTATTTTATAGAAAGAAAATATTACAGCTATATTTGTATTTAGCCCTACATATGTGAAATATGTTTCAGATTAAACATAGACAGAATACTGTTACAATTTTAATTTCCCACAGGATTTGAGTTTTCTCTCTCCAATTTCTTATTAACAGATCGGTCAAAGAGGTCTCAACTTAAAGACTATAAGAGTAAGCTATATCTAGATTCCGTGCCCTAAATCCATCAGTTATAATACAAATTATCATCTTTTATAGTCAACATAGTCTCATAAACTACAAAAGTTTTCTTTCAAAATAATTGTTTAAAGAAATCAAGAAATGGGCAAAGGATGACTAGAGAGCACCCTGAGCTTCTATCTCTGAAATGCAAGGTGAAAATTTAGAGATAAACTCAAAGACTTTAGGAGGTCTGAAATGGGTCTGGGAATTCCAGGAAAATGGGATCTCTTATGAAACTTTGAAGTTCTTCTAAGTTTGGCCATGCAGATTACTTGTAACATTGTTTTTGTCTGGAGCCAAGAATTTCAAAGGATCAAGAAAATTAATAGGAACTAGTGGGAAACAATTATTAAAATAATAGTTAACAGCAGTCTTTGTTTAAAGTTTGAGATGTGTGTTGAGTTCTAGATTGGGTTAATTTGTTCCTAGTGGAAGTGTGATTCCAATCAGAAGTCAAGTTAATCTTGTACCACATGACAATGACTGACAATTTCTGTTCCAAAGAAATCAATTTCTGAGATACCAGAAGTCCTGCAGCAGCAGCAGAAACAGAAGGGTTCTCAGGCTAAAGTATTGGAAAATTTTCACACTGAGGGACATGGTTTAACCGTGTCGACAGGGCTAGGACAAAGGTTGGGCTCAATGATCTTGAAACTCTCTTCCAACCAAAACTGTTCTATGATTCTGTGACAAATGAGAGGGGCTGTTTGGAGACTGCCTGCCTTCAGCCATGGCATGTGCAGCAGTATAAACACCGAAAGAGACGGATGCAGACAGACACCTTTCCTTCCAGAGAAAAGCTACGGTCTTGCTTTTTGGAGCACTGGGAGAAGTTCTACAAAGAACTAGCTGTTTATGTAGCTCTCCTAACCTTACCATTCAAAACATTTCATCAACTTCCCCCTCCGCTTCCTCAGCAGGATGTTTCATTATACCCGTCCCTGGATGGGCACCACCTTCCCATCTGGTAACGCTCATTTTTTTAGTCCGACTACAGAGAAAACTATTCACATAGACAAGACTCCTAACTTCTATATAGCCAAATCCACCAGACAGGCTGCCACTCTCAGATGCACCTCCATCATCTTCCTATTTAACTACCCTAAAATATTGTACCAAAAATCCTTAGGCAATTTCATACTGATAGCCTTCCATATCCTAGCAGTGTGCTGAAGAACAGGAGAAATAGCTGAGCATGAGCACGTGGAAAGGGAAATGTCCAAATGACATTTCTTCTATTAAGATATGATGAACCTTGAGAAACTGAGAATATCATGCCTAGGCAGATGTATACCAAAGGATGTTTTAAATTGGAGTAATTAACTGACACAAAAGATCACGTATTCAGCTGGTCTGAAGTGATGAAGATTTATTCACCTCAATGCCCACTGGGCACGCGCAAGGAAATCTTTCCTGAAGTTAAGGCAGTGTGATTTCCAGGCTACAAGAATGCTTTACAAACCTATCTGTCATATCTGTGGGTTTGATGATTCAGTATTTCAGCAACGTTAGGAAGAAGGACTTAAGATCACGCTGGTCC
>NW_009736977.1:0-27608 GCF_000703405.1 Apaloderma vittatum | reverse complement strand
TTCCTGCAAACTACTTAAATTAAGTGGAAAAACCTTTGAAAACGATCAGTGCCCGGTGACATGAACTGCAAATATCCCAGTAGGAGTCACAGATCTATGTGACCCTTCTTGCAGTATGTCCCTTTCTAAAGTGGGATGTAAGAAGGCCCTTTGTTCCCTTCATATCACCTGGCTTTAAAACACAGTAGGTATCCAGTAACAGAGACTCTTTAGGACATAGCATATACTAATACAACTAGAAAAGCCTGTAATAGTTACAAATAATGCTCATCATTTAAAAAGTATTAAACATGAGATTAGAATTAATCTCTGGCAAGGACACTTATAAAAATGCAGTTGATTTTAGAATTGTTTCTCCCCAAGGCAGGAAAAATGAATTCTAACTGATGAAGTACATGTGGGAAAACAAAGAACAGTTTAAATATTTATGAAAATCCTGTATCACATATGCACACCATAGGGTGCATAAGACATTACAGTTTGAAGAAAATGTTCACATTAAGTAAACTTGCTACTTTTAGTAAGGCCTAAGGAAGCATGTCCCATAACTACATGCTTCTTGACAGCTTCTTTCTCCTTCGGATAGCATTCATCAGTGCAGCTTGCAATTACATTCAATATTTCGCATTAGAACTCTCCTTACCTTGGCTGAGTAATTGCTTTTTGATTATTTCTTATGGTGTTTCTAATATTAATTCAGGGGAGATGTAAAATTTCAACATATCAAAGACCATTAGATATTCCTACGAAAACCGGAGAATTGACTTGATGCATTTTAATTACGCCCTATAGCTCTGAATAGGGGCTGAAAATTGGAGATAGGGCTATTCAGGAAAAAACCCAAAACATTACACAGTTAGCTTGTAACCTTCTGCCAGTTTTTTGAAACTGAAGCATTTTGTTCCTCAATTTTATTGAATCAGTGGGGAAAAAACAAAAAATTGTCCTCTAGCAATTTGTGTTCCAGAAGTGGGTTTCTTGCCCTCAGTACTCTTGAAAACACTCTACAAATGTCAAACCTGGCGTTTACTCAAAGGCGTTATTCTACTGATCTAATGGTCTTTTCGTAAAACCACCCAGCTAGAACTGAAAGGAGAAAGGTGAACATCCTTGATTTTTTACTGTGGCATCCAGTTTCTGCCAAGCTAATAATATACTTTTGTACAGCCTAAGTGTCCTGGGCTTTTTATGTTTGTTAGTACGTTTGCTTTAAGATGCAGAAGAGCAAGAGTGAGCCAGAAAAGAAATTAAAAGCAACAAATAATAAAACAAAAAATCTGCCTGCGTTGTTCTTGGTTCCCCCCATGCTGTTAAACTGAAGCCCTCTGGGGATGGTGAAACAAACAGCTGTCCTGGCTACAACACAATCAGAATCTCCTCCTACAAAGCCAACTGCAAGCATGGAGAGATTAAGAATCTATTAGAAATACCCTGGGCTGGCAGCACTGTGAATTTAATGTGATAAAATTAAGGGGCCGTTTGACAGCAGTTACAGACCTCTTCAGAAACTGACCTCTCTATAGCTGTGAATTTTTACATAAACCACCATGGGCTATGAACAATCCAAGTAGGAACCGAGCACTTATTTTCCCCCCTCTGTAGTTCACATAATTCTCTCTGTGAAAACTGGTGGTAAGCTACATCCTCAGTGGAGCTTGGCTGTCTAGTCAAGGTATGGATGCACTAAATAGCATGAGAAGAATACAAAACCGTGAGCCAAATGGGAAGACCCTACTGCAATCATTGGCTGCCTTAACACAAACGTACATAAATCTGTTTACTCTTTACACATCTGGTTTGCGCAGAAGCTGCTTTATGTGCCATATGACCACTTTCATATGGATACAAACCTTGCAAAGAAGGTTTTATGCAGCCGAAGGTTATATTTAATGAAGTGCTATGTTTCATACATACCTACAGATGCTGGCATTTCTCCCCACTGTAGAACAGTCTCCTTTGTGAAATGCCCATATATATCAATGTAGATGCCTTCATCTTCATAGGTGAGTAAAAGCTCCATTCCGCTGGTGTTTGGGAGGATGATAATGGCATGTGGGCGAATAGTCCCCTGGATCTAGAAGCATATTTTACTGAGATTTATATCAGAAAATGGACTGCAATTTTAGTGACTACATCAATCTATCTACCTTGGCAGAGCAGTAAGATGAACTAGCTCATGGCTCATGGAAAGTGAAAGAAATGCCTGTTTTCAGAAGGCTGTATAGCTTGCTAGTTCGCCTCTGAAACAGGCTTTCTCCCCTCCTCCCCTCTTTGAATATGGCAGTGGGTTTGCAAACAAATCAATGTTCAGTATTTCACTTTATATTTACCAGTCTTAATCGAGAAGATTAAAGAAGCCACAGAGCCACTGAGACACAATAATATTTACTTACTCACTCAAAACACTTGCATTATGTAAACAGAAAAAAAGGTGAAATTTTTAATTCACAGTTATTTCAGAAGATGGAGGAAGGACAAAAGCTTCCACATTCCAGGAAATCAGTGCTTTCACTTTCCATGATACTTCCCTATTCCCACTCAAAAGCTAAACCCAGTAAATTTACAAGTTGAAAAGTTACCTGGAGCCACTTTCTGTCCTTCCCTCCCCACATCCTTCACTGAACATAGTTCCCCATTTAAATGCTGCTCAGCATACATTTTCTGCATGCCACTGGAACAGTGCATTTCACTCACACGAATTATTTTAACAGCTGTTCAATGCACTAGAATCTCTCCCAGAAGCCAACATGTCCCATATGAAAAAAGGGTCTAAGTATACAACCATGAAGGTGGGGTTTAATGAAAGCATTTTTGAAATAAGAGGACAGCCATAAAAACAGTAACAAAGCATTTCCGTGTTTAAAGCGCCACTCAAATCAGGGTCTTAAATAGTAAATTAAACCACTACAATTAATATTTTTATAGGCAGCATTATGACTGGAGTTTTAAATCATTTTCACAAGCCAGCAACACACAGATCGTTTTTTTTCCTTCAAGCACATACATTTATGCACACTGAAAGGGCACAATGAACAGTAAAAGAAGCACTGAAGCTGTACTTGCCAAACTGAACACACCCAGGCCAACCACTTGACTCCGTGCCTCCGCGACAACTATCCGTAACACTAGAACGGGTATCCAGAGCCGCAGAGCAATTTTAATGCGTTGCCTTGGTGCTTGCATGAGTGATCGAAGCAGGTAAGAGATGAAGAAAGAGGTGGGGAACCAGGAAAAGAGGCTACCAGAAAGCAAGAGTATCTAAAGTCAGCCTGTTAAAGTCTGGTCTGTCGCCACCACAAAGCTCCTTGAGAGAATTATCCAGTTCCAGCAGATGCTCTTTAAAATAATAAAATACTGAAAAAGATAGAGCCACTGTAGCAGCAGATTTATTTCAGGTCTAAGATGCTAAAGGGAAAATATATTTTTAGTACATGCTAGCTTTTGGTTCAAGAGCACACACAAATGAAGTCAGTCATAAAGGTGCCCCACATATTCAGGACAGTCACCTGGGAAATCTTTCTCATTAGGTACATAATTATATTTGCAGCCTGTTCAAAAACTAAAGCCTCTGAGAAGGTTCATTTTCTTTTTCTTTGCCTTTCTTATCTTGGGCAATTATGCTAATGATCTTCTGACAAGTCATTATTCACCTTGGTCAGCAACCAGCTTCCAGGGACGGTATGCCAGCACCACAGTTAAGATTTATAAAACGATGTGGATTTTTCATAGTTGCATCGTTAACGAAGCTACTAATGGTCGGATTAAATAAACCCCCTAACAAACCAAATACTAAGTCCCTCAAAAATAAACCCAACACAGAAAATAGTCAGTACAAGCTTTTAGCAGGCGATTCAACAGTTTATTCTCAACAGCTAGAAAAGTTACTTTTTAAGAGAAGTTTATCAACTTCACAGCTATCCTCAAATACCATGTCCACCAGAAACACAGGTCTGATGGAACTGGAAGGCTGTCACGTCCCAGGGAAGCAGAGCGACCAAGCCGCTTGAGCGGCAGGTGGGGGTTTTCATTTGGTTTGAAAACATGGGGCTGGGACTGGAGAAAAAGGAGTCAAAAAATTAAAGGGTTCAAGGCATAGGCTGCAACACGCAGATCTGGGATGAGAATTCCTCAGGCCTCCTGAGCCTACCTTTGGGACATGTTGCCTTGGGAAATAAAGAGGCCACAGCACCGGATGAGCTAACCCTCTGCCCTGGGGAGCCCTGTTGACTTCAGGGAGGTTTTCAAGTGTGCACAGAAGTTCCCTTGCCAGGAGCCTCCCGTCAGACTGGAGTCATGGGAACCTGCTAGTTTTGTGGACCTAAGCCTCCAAGTTTCCTTGGCTATTGGGATTCACATCTTTGAAAATAACTATTTAGAACAGCTAAAAAAATGAGCAAGCAAACAAAAAAAAAGTTGGAAACCATAGCACAGACTTCATATTTGACAGCCCCATGCCAGTCATTCACTTCTGCAGGGGAATTACTTTGCTGTTATCTGAGTTTAAGCAGGAATTTAGTGATCACCATCACCTCAATGAACAGATGCACAACGCAATACGTGCACATCGACCTGAAATCAACATCTTCATGCCAACTCCTTGACAAGCTAATGAGAAAATCATGAGGAAAATGTAAAAATACTTTTGAGTTTAAGGACTGATTTCAGGGGCAACTGAATGGTAAGAAGATCAGCAAAGTTATTTAGTCTGCAAGTTGGATTTCTGCAAAGTCATGACTGAAAGGCAAATCACGTTTTGCACACAGAGCCTGGATCTGTAATCATGGGAAACAAATGCAGCTTTGCTCCACGGTGAAGAAATTGGCATTATTCATGGGTGCACATGTACACGTGGCTCCTCTAGCTACAGATACTCACTGGTGCAAGGGTAACCAGATCAAAATACATTGCAAAAGTCTTTGTAATCCAGGCCAAATTTCAGCTCAATTCAGTGCTAATTTAACCAGCTTGCTAGCAAGATTGAAAAGCACAGTGGCAGACTGTAAAAGTCACCTAAATTCACGTAGATATTATTGTGTCTTTGATTGCTTAAGGAGCCCTATATTTCCAGGTTAAATAAATTAATGTTGTCCATACAACAGGCTTTCTGACATTAAACCATTAAAACTGCTATTCTAAATGTGATAAAAGCTTTTTAACAGAACTTCAGTGTTATAAAAGTACGCAAAAAAGTGGCTTTCTATTAGCTGGCATACGATAATTACTCTCTTACTCTGTCTTTTAAAATATTGCACAACTTCTAACCTTATCATCATCAATACACAGAGGGATTTATGTAATTCTTTTGGAGTATCTTACGTGTGTTGGAAGGTACAGGTCATAGACAGATCCTGAGTCCACATCAATAGCGTGAAAGCCTACTAGCGAGCCATATATGACTTTTAATCTTTGTCCATTTTCAACAGTCAGGTCAACTGACAGCGGTTTGTGATGAAGCGAGGTAAAGGACTGGAAAAAGAAAAATACACTATATAACACAATAAAGCTGTTGGTTTACAGATCTACATATATGATCTTAAGAATTTTCAAAACTCAAAAGTTAGCTAATTTTGTAAAATAGAATGTTGTATTTAAGGAGCTAAGTATCCATCATCTGCCAGGTTGCAAGGAGAGCTGGATGATTTACTTGTGCTTTGAAAAACATTTTCCAGATTCTAGAAATGGACTAGGCAAAAATTAGTCTGAGTACCATTTATGTTCAATTTCCTCTTCTTTTGAGGGATATCAGCATCAGCTTTGTGAATTCAAATTTTGGCACAGCACTGAAAGAAGAAGGTATTCACATCCAGTAGAATCATGACTGTGACAGTTTTATGCCTGCCATCTCCAATATATGTCAAATGAGCTACATTTTCCTTAAAAGAATATTCATTTTATCTTTATCTAGAAAGAAATGTTATACAAAGCGACAAAAAGTAAAAGCAAAGTGCCGATGAGAGACAGTGATATACCGGAACCAAAGTGAAGCTTCACTTACCTTAAAAGCCATGAATTTGTGATAAGGCTTTGGAGCCCAAGCGTAAACCTCCACTGAGTTTTTCAAAGCAATTACAAGGAATTTGATTCTCTCATATTTTACTGTAATACAAGAGAAACAATTCCTTAGGTACCAGGCAGACACTTAAATAAAAGACTGTCACATCCCATGAAATAATTTCAGTGGACTACTTGTACAGGTAAGACATTATCCAGCAAGGGAGACCAAGGGATCCTGGATACCCATGTTTAATATCACCAGTGACCAAAATATAACTTGACTGAAAACCTGTAGTTCATTTATTCGCATTAAGGCAGATGACTGTAATAACATTTATATATTGCTTTTCATGCATTTTCTTACAGAAAAGAAGGTCTTGACCCTTTAGGTAAGCCAACCTACTTTATTTTTAAAGTGTGAGCACACACCAACTTGCTGGCTGTCAATAAGCTACTTTTGGAAGAACATTGGTTGTTGGCTGAACAATTCTGTTCCACTCTGCAGTATGAATTTTCATTTCACTGTTCATGTGTGGAGTTAAATCCCCACGTGCTGGTGTGGGAGAAGGACTCCTCTGTTTCGGATATGAGTAAGCATTTAAGAGATGAGCAATTTCTCTGAAGTTAAGGTCATGTTGGGCCCACTGAGGATAAATGAAGCAGCGTGCACTGAAAGTTAAAGATTCTTTGTACATTGTGTTTCCACTCTGCTAGAGACAAGCACTTGCTTTGGAAACAGAACACTAAGAGATCACATCCCAAGGCAGTCATCATCTGGTTTGTATTCAGAGATTTTTAGAAGATGGTACTGAAGTACGTTTTGGTTTCTGTGGAAGGAGGACTTGACCAGAGCTTGCTGGTCACAGGAGGAGCAGTTCACACTGGCCAAACATGAAGAGTGGATAAGGAGGAAGACTGATCAAGAAAATCTCACACAGAGAAAATAAAAAAAATGAAACACCACAAATGCCACCAAAATACAGAACAGCGCATCTTTTTCCTCTTTTACTTGGCCGAATAGCCGGAAAACCCAAGGTCAAGATACAAGAAGATTCACCAAGAGAGAAACAACAGCAGCTGTTCTGTCAAAGTAGTAAGAGTGGCTTGTCATATGTAAACACAGAAGCTCCTACCAAATGTTTCCCAAATTTTAGGATAACTGTTTTTTAAAAAAGAACAAACTCGCACAAACCCAAAGATGAGCAACTGAAGTGCAATACGTGGGTGTTTAGCTATGATCACAATGAAAATAACCACGCACATCTCTCTCACATTCTTTCTTGGGTTTGACCCTTGCCACTTTTAAAGCTGTGACATATAAAAGCAAAAAAAAAAAAAGAAGAAGAAAAAAGTCAAGCAAGGTATTTATGGGAGCCAGGCACTTCACCGTCCCCTGCACTCCTCTATATCATTACTTGATTTCATTACTCTATTTGACTTGGATAAAAGTGCCACTTTCACAAACCTTCTTTCACCAAAGCAAAACCTGTGCTACACATCACACTCCCTCATGCAGTTAAATCACAGAAACTATCACAATGCCAACAGGCACGGATGAACTTGCCTAAAAGCCAAATAAAAGCAAGATGGTTTTTCAACTGCTATGGTACCATTTCCAGTGTGTAAAGTTTAAACAAAGGTATATTTAAGTCTTTTATGATCTAGAGACAGGGATGAGCTGCAGCATATCCAATGTGATCTACCTATGGACATCCTACAAATACGATTTACTAGCGTTTTACTAGGCCAGCTTCTTAGCAGTTACTCAGGGCCGGGAGGAAAGGTGAATAGCATGGAGGTGGAAAACATCAGTCTAATTAGAACCTTAAATAACTACAGAATTTCTACATCATTGACTGAGTGACAGATCAGGGCTGGACTCGCTTCTTCCAGCCATCAGAGGGAATACCCTGTGACAGTAACATCATCTGGTAATTGCTGCAAGAAGAGATGCTACCTGGAATGCCAGGGAGCAAAGCAGCTGCCATGTGAAACAAGGATGTTTGAAAGAACTCAGAAATATTCAGCCCAATACAATCCTGAAACAGAGCTGAAGAAAAATGCTGGTGTCACAAGATGCAAAAGGATGATTAAACAGCTCTTCAAGGAAAAACCAAAAAGTTCTTACCAACTTTGTAGTGCACGCAGCCTTCCAGGTCACCCACAGAGACCCAGCCTTGCCGCTTCTCCACCTCTGGATCATTGCGCAAAATTTTATTTCTCAGCCATGATAAGTAATATACCCTCAGCTTATTCTTCTTCCCTAAGATTTGAAAGAAAAAAAAAAAAGAAGACAAAGACAGTCATAACACTTCAACTGCCTGAAGCATAAACCCTCCCACAGTTACAAAAAGACAGAATTTTGTGACCCTGAGTACAGCGGTTCCAGGTGAGAGAAGAAAAGCCCTGTGTGATGGTGGCAGGCAGGAGGGCACTGCAACACGAGCAACCCTATGGCATTTGGCACGTGTGCACTTACCTTGTGACTCATGCAGCATTTTCACACCTGACTAGAATTTTTTCCTCAGGCCAAAGAATACATCTCTATAGACACATGTATGATCACAAATAATCACTCTCTCCGGCATTTACTCTTTGATGTGAAGGAAGAAACACAGCTATGGCCTCCAATGGCCATTTTGAATAAGTGACTCCTTTAATTCTCTGACAATCTTCATTACAACAAGCTATTTTCTTCTGCATGCTTTTCCTGGTGAGAATTACTTTGTGATCTTTCATCTCATTCAGTCTTTCTGTTGCTTTAGTGTGTAAGTACACAGGGCCAAGAGCAGTCTGGGATCACAGGTCAGCCTAAAGAGAAGGACCACGTCACATCAACTGCACCTGGCAATATGGGACAAAGAGCTCTCACCACAGCGAGTCTGGATTGGGGATAAAGAGCTGCCATTCCTTGCTCGATCCACATTCCTGACCTTGCTAGGTTCTTTGAGGCCACTCGCATCCACGGGGAAGAAGGGCCTCAGTACCTTGCAGGAGAGCTGTTTGTCAGCAGAGGTTGAAGATGCTGCTCCATTTAATGGTACTGATGCTTTCACAGTACAAATCACTCTCATGTTACTGCTCATGCATCTTGTTGAACACAGAATGAGGTTATTTAATGATACTTCAACAGAATTGCACTTAGACAGATGCTCGCCTATCACAAAACCAAGCAAACAGACTGACAAACTGTAACTTGCTGAGAACCAGCTCATTTTAAGGATGTGAAACACTTTATACTTCCCACAAACCATTTTACACATTAACCAGGTAATGAAATGTCCCAAAGCCTCTCTGAAAGAGGATGCCGATGTTAAATATTCAAGAAAGTTTTTCTAGTAACAAGAATAACTGTTCTGTCATTTTCTGTAAGAGAAAATTCGTCAACCTAGTTTACAACCTAATTCTTCTCTTTAATTGCTTCCAATTGCAGGTCAGATACTTTTAGACACTGAACTAACCTGATATAGTAATTAGCACATTGAGGCCTTCCAGAACATCCATTTGCTGGAATCGTCTCCTTGTAATCAGTGAATAAACTCTTCCTTGCCCACTTCTGTCCAGCAGCCACAATCCATTCTCTGTTCCCACCAGTAAATTTACTCCTGTTGATACACAGAAAAAAATACTGCACAAGTCACCTAACGATTCAGAGGCCACCAAGTGCTCACTGATTTGAGAACTGACTCTTATTTAGTCTCACTTAATGGTATCTAATTATTTCTCTGTTGCTCTGTGGATGATGTTTCAGAAAACTCAGTGCAAAAAAAAAAAGACCTCATTGTCACGGTTCCCAGCAGAACACTGGGGTATGCCCACATAACTTAAAGGATGAATAGTTCCACTGAAGTCAGTGTTGATTTAAATGAAAAGGAAAATGCTTTGTAACCTCAAACTACTTGTGTGACGTTGGAAAGTGCCTGTGAGCACTGCAAAAGGCAGCCCAGAACCACTCCACTGGCAACCCAGGAGATCCAACTAAACAATCTAGGAGTCTCCACCAATTAAAATAAACAAATAAATAAATAATAATCTCTCTTTCCCAAAGACAACACTCAAAAACCAGGAGGATCAAACTTGTGGGAAGACGGGCTGCTGTTACGAGGAAGCAGAGAATTTGTTTGAAAACAGTCTAGTTTTTCCAAGAATGCTTACAAATGCCAAATTAGTGAATCCATCTGAAATCCAATGGCACCCAAGGAAGCGAAGGCTCCAGTGAGTTGCTGTCATCAGGGAATGTCAAAAACTGTGCTCAGCTGGCATAACAGCTATGTTTCCTAATCAGCAGGTTCTAAAGAAACAACGCGAGGTATCCTGCTGTAACAAGCAACCTCCTCTGCTGGCAATGCTCTGACGAGTACCTGGTGCTCTTCAGCCTCAACGCACATTTAATTACAGACCTTGCCACACAGCTCTGTTCTCAAATTAAATTTTGGACTCCTACAAACATACATTACACAAAATCTGTGAAGCTGCAAACTGGAAATCTACATTTCCTCTCGACTAGACCAGGCAACACATGGGGACCGAGCGGGAATCGAACCTGCAACCTCAGCATTGTCGTTGTCAGCACTGCGCTCAACCCACTGAGCTAACTAGACCCCCATAGAATAGGTCTTCTCTTCTGAACTAGGAAGATGGTTAAAACAACCAAGAGCTCAGCTAGTGTGCAACTGGGACAAGGTCTACAGTTGTTGAAAACTGGTCTGACGACACTCATCTTGGTTTTACACCATGTGAACCTGATCCTATAAAAAGGGTGATCCAGTGAGGTTCTGAGTTAAGTACTGACATCAGGAATGAAGGAAGACAAACTTTTGGGAAGACTGACACCCGACTTGCTTCAGATTGTTGCAATACCTAACACTCCTGACCACAAAAGGCTTCAGGTTTGGATTACTTACACTGAGTCAGGGCTTAGTGTGATCAGCTCTACTCATGTGTAGCTACGACAAGAGTAAGTACCACAAGCCACACAAGTTACTAAAATATTTGCAACTTTTGGCTCTTCCAATGAGCACAGTTTCCATTTGGTGCCTGATCAAAAAGTTTTCTCATTCTGATGCACAAAATCCTTTGCAGCTCTAAGTCACCTGTTTGCTGTCTTCTACCAGGAAGGCAGTGCCATGGAGGTGACACAGGTATCTGCCTGGAGATCCATGCCAGGACTTTCTGAGGGGACAAGAGGTGCAACCCAACTGTGATATCTGCCTGGCATCCAGTGCCAGCTTCTCCTGTTGCTGCTCTCCCTCCAGACACATGCCCAAGTACTTCTGAGCTTACCCCACAAAGCAGCACAAAGAACCTCTGAGTTGAATTTCTTCTTGTATTTACGGATCTCTGGACTGTCACTCTGTGGGCGGATATTCGTTGGGTTGACGTTGACAACAGAGCCTTTCCTTGCATTTTCTCTCCTGACAGGCTCAGGTTTTGCACTAGATGCTAGAATGAAAGACACATGCAATCATCAAAAATGCAAGTGTTTGGTTACATCTCACATTTGACCTGTTTATGGCAGAATGAAAAAAAAAAAACCCTGAGGAAACGAAACACCTCGGGAGCATTACATAGCCAGAGAAAAAATCCCCACATATATTTGGAAAATTCCTCAGACATTTCTGAGTAAGCACTGTGGTAACCCTGCAGCAGAGGAGAGCAAGCCACATCTGCAAGAAGGGCCAAAGCAGTACAATGAAAATTCTGAGCAATGCAGAGTTTCAGTTCCTGGAGCTGTTGCTAACAGTTTCCATTTCCAAGCAATAGGACCTCCCCACTCCTGGGGAAAAAACCAACAACATAAGAAACCAGGAGTGACATTTGGTGAGAAGGGTGAAGTGTACTCACGAGAACTACAGGAAGGTCCTACTGGACTGGTGGGAGGGGTGATTGGCAGAAGTCTAGGGTCTATGAATGAAGTAAACGATGTCGTAGACGATGTACTGCTCTTTGAAGGTGTGCTTTCAGTCTGCAACGACAAGCAAAGAACTGCTTCAGGAAGCCGGTGCCGGGGAGCAGACAGCACAGAGCAATGTGGGGCCTCTGAAGTTCAGAAGAGACGGCATGTGGCATACTTAGACACGACAAACAGGCTTAACAGAAGATACGTGGTACAAATTCAGTGGCAGAGGTAAAGCAGTTTAGAACATGACCCCTGACAGAGCTGTTACCTGCCTCCAGTGACAATCTTCTCCCCAAGAGACCCCCATGCTCACAGGGGTGTCAGAATCCCTCCAGGGCTCCTGAGACCTGGCCTCTGTGCACTCCCACCCGACGCGGGGATGGAGGAAAGCCAGGGACAAGGAGCAGAGGCAGACAAGAGCGTGGCATTGCCAACACAAAAGGTAAATGGTACTAACCCTTCTGGCTTGTGTAAAAGAAAAGGAAGGAAAGAGAAGGGAGAAACGAGAGATGGAGGCAAACAAGTGGAACAATATGAAACTCATCAGGGAACTCAAGATGTCTTATCCATCCTCCAGATAAAACTTTTAAAGAAAAGATGTGCTGAAAAATCTCATCACAGAGAGACAAGGCAGATTAAGTTAAAAGACTTTCAATCTCAGGGCTGGAGGAAAATGATGGTACAATGAATTCAATCTGTAATTATCTCTTACCTTATTCAGAGGTTTGTTCTGAGGTTCCTGGAGAGTCAGTGGCACTTTTGGTGGGTTCACAGAGTCTGAAATTTGGCTTTGCTGGAGGAGATCTGGCAGGAGATAGTTCTGGTTGTTTATGCTCCAGAGGCCTTCTTGGGTGCTAGAAATCTGTTTCCCTAAAATCTGATCCTGCACGTGAGAACACAGAGTTAAACACCACATGCAGCATACTTCCAATGCACTATGCAACTCCAGTTCATTAGGACAATAAATAATGAGCATATGGGGAGGGGTGCTCAGTGTGATGCATCATGTAAAGACAATCCTTAGTGAAATAAAAAATTAAATACAAAGGTGTGTGGCAAACACCAGAGACATCAACACTGGCTTCCACTCCTGAAGTGCTCTGCAAATACTCCTCATTCATGCTACCTCATGTACTGGTGAAAAAGCACCTTCATCCTCGGAGACTCTTGAGACAGAATCAAATGACTTGTCTTGACGCTACAGATCTGATCTCTGCTCACCTCAGCCAGGTTCTTGACCTGTATTTCGTTCAAAGCCCCTCATCACTCATTTCACTGCTACCTTCTATTCACTGAATTAAAAAACCTTATTTTAGAATGATAGGAACCAGTAGGAGTATTTCCAGTACAACAATGTTTGGTACTGCAGATCTCCTTACACGGAAATACTTGTCAGCTACATGAGGTGTGAGGCATCACACAAGTTCTCTCCCCAACAGCACAAAATATGGAGTCAGAAGTCGGTTTCTGGGAATACAGGACTAGAAGTTTTCAGAGGAAGAAAGATGGGATATGTAAAGCAAGCGATGTCCCAGATGGGGAGGGCAGTGCAGAGGGAACCCCTGGCTGTGATCGGTTGGGGTACATAAACACCATCGGCGCCGGAACATAGAGAATGACAGGAGCCAAGTGCTACACTAAAATATTCCTCCTGAATTACACCAAGGTAAAAAGCACCAGCAGCTTCTGCCTGGCTGAATTCAAGGCAGGTCTGTAGGTTGTATTGCCTTTGATAAACAATCTACCAAAATGAGATCAGATTTTGGAATGCTGGCCAAAATATGGAAAAAAAATTTAGGTAACTCTAAATAAAAGATTTGCCTTTTAAAAGCCAGGCAATTAACTAAAAATCAAACTGATGCTCTATGTGTTTTATATTTTAATTTAGATTTAAAAAACCAAACAAAAACATACTTGTCAGTATTTGAGATTAGGGAATGAAGCCACTATGAGGTTTTTAGTTCAGAGTCAGGTTCAGCTGAACTGAACCAAATGCCCATTGGAATCACTTGGGCAGTTTGGTACACCCTCACCACTTCAAACCAGTTCATGCAGATGGGCCAGGGAAAGGAATGTCGGAAGAAGTCATGGAGACTCATGATGGCTGTGGCTGGTGAAACAGAGGTGGGAGAAAGGGAAAAGAGTCTCCATGAGAAGGAGAGAGAAGACTGGAAGGCATCAGAGAGATTTGTGAGGAGAGGTGGCAGTCACCTGTCTCTTTTCCCTCCTGCACTGTCTTCCCAAAACCCACTAGAAAATGTGACCTCCACTTTTCCATCCTCTGTCATCTTCAGTATAGCCCTCAAAGACCCCATCCTTCTCCTTTCCCTCAAGCAACTTATTTCCAATGCCCAGAATACCACGGAAAAGGAAAAGCAAGGGGTTGGTGTTGCCACAAGTAAAACAGTGGGTTTGCCCCATTTATAATTCCTCCTCCGAAAGTAGAGTCTTTTCCCTTTGAGGATGGTGGGACAAAGGACAAGAGGGACTCCTTTCCCAGTCCAGAATTATGCTGCTCTGGTCTGAAGCTTAAAAATCACAACAGAGATAAAAGAAACTCTTTTGTCTTCCTAGCCTTGCCACAGCTAACACAAGCAGCTCTGGGGAAAACACAAGTTTCACAGCAATTTATTTTCCCTATATGTGAAACAAGAGTACACCCAGTAATATGTGAGAAGTGCTCTGATGCTGCTCGCAAGTCTTATTACTGTATTTTTTTTTGTTTGTTTTCAACCACAAAGAACATTGTTCTGCTTTGTCTGTCTCCATCTTTCTGCACTAATATTTATCACCGAGGAAAATCCACATGACTTGAAGTCTCTACTAGAAACTACAGCTGGGGAGGAACCACAACATGACACATGAGAAGACACGTATTTTTGCTAAGCCAGTATGGAGAGATAAGGTTTTCTTCCTCTCTTCTGGTAATAATTTAGATACTAAGAGGTAGCTCTCATTAAAATGGAATTTTAAAGGTCAAGATTTTTAAAAATAGCAACAATGCACACCGACTATAATCAACAGTATTGCTTTTTGCAACCTGCTAGTGCCTTCAAGAAATATGTTGACATCAGAAACTACTACGAGATAAATAATAAGGACAAATAAAGAAGCAGAGTTTTGTACCTAAATCTAAGGATTTTTTTTATAGGAAGCACAAAACCTGAAACTACACATTTTTTTCAGAGCTTATAGCTATAATTTGCAATGACATAGCAGGACTTCAGAGTGAAAATGCTGCTGAGAAGAAATGGATACAGCGTTTATCATGCACATTAACGATCTAACTCCCCCCCATTGTACCCACCCCTTCCAAATGGCCAAATTACCTTCTGTTCTGTGACGGTGCTTTGGGGTTTCAGTTCAATTCCATCTGGTACTCTCGTCCTTGAGAAATCTGCCACTCTGCTGCTTAGCAGCTGCCTGGAAACAAACTCCAATTAATGAACAGAACTACTTCAGGGGAAAGAAAAAGGGACCAAACTCAGAAAATCCCACGTATGCATTGTCAAAAGTGAGCATAATTAACATTCACTAGTTACACATAAGGGTTCTTGCACAAAAGCAAGCTGATTAGTGTGTGGGTGTGCCTGAATGCACTCGAGCCTGAGGACCACTCACTCTCCCCACCTTGATGAAGAGCATCCCCTTCATCTCCCTCCATGTCACCCATCATTAACCTGACACTGTATAGCTCAGACAAGTGGTCCCTCAAGCTCTCACTTGAGAAGTGTCTACTTCAAAACTTCTCCTGTCTCCCCTCATACACTACCCTGTGGGGTGCAGTCTGGAGCCACCTTTCTCTCCAAAGCGTGTCGACTGCACTTGCAACGGGTAGGGCTGCTGCTCCACTGGACGCTGGCATCGGGGACCTCTCTGCCAGTGCCTGCTGGGACAGGGTACACTGGAATTTCATACTGTGAATCAGTCCCTGAAACATGGACATCCTCACCTTACGTACAAAGAAACAAAGAAACAAAGAAACTGTAGCCCAGTGCTCACAGAGGCAGAAGAACAGAACTGCTGCTGGATCCGGGCAAAAAGCCCACCCAGCCCAGTATCCTATCTTCAACAGTGACCAAAAGCAGATATCTGAATAAAAAGTGAGAACAGAGCAAGCATCTGCTGTGATATATCCCAGTATACCATTGCTTCCTACGCAACCAGCAGTACCTTTGCATTTTAAACATTTTCACCTAAGTAGAACTGCCTCAAACTTCTATTAGAAAGGCTGTGGCTTAATTTCCATGCATCTTCACCCCACATTATTTGTTTATTCTACTTATCTATTTATATTAATTTATTTATTACTGCAACCCATTTGAGCCCACTACATTTCTGCCTCCTTCCCAGTAATTACAAAATTGACTGGATTCGGGATGCTGGTGTGAAGGGCTCTGTTTGTTATAACAAAGAAGGTTTGGTGAGAGATTTCATGATTCTTTTAGAAAGTGTGTAGATGTGTAGGGACATCGTTTAGTGGTGGATCTGGCATTGCTGGGTTAAGAGCTGGACTCACTGATCTTAAAGGTCTTTTCCAATATAAATGATTCTATGATTCTATGAATTAAGATGGTTGTGAAGGAGCAGAAGTTTTTGTGGCTTTTTCTGTTGTTTATTTTTTGGTGTGTCCCCCACTCTGCCCCCAAAAGAGGGGTAAATATTTGCATACTAAGCTTGGCAAGAATGGCAGATAGGATCAGAGGTGAGTGCAAGAAACTGTTCGTATCAGGAATGCAGGTGGCAGCTGATCTTATTAGGGGGAGAAAGTAATTCCTAGCCCAGCACACACCTGCACCCACCTTGTTCAAATTTTGGTAGGGAAAAAAATTCCAAGAGCAGAGAGAGGAAATGAATGATACAAAACGAGCCCCAGGAAACTCAGTGTTCTTGGGTGACTGTGAATGCTGCAGGCACTAGAAGAGGAAGCATTCTCAATGGCGTAGGAGAAATTAGCATCAGTGGAACAGCTATGCTGCACAAGCAGGTAAGATGCTGGATCACATACACTAACATCCTTTCCTTAAAACCTGGTGTGCGTGAGGAAGGATTCTGGCTCATTTCACTGAAAAGAAAAACAAGACCAAATATTGTTTTGCTGGTGAAAGACAGCTGCCCACAGTCCTGGCTTCCTCAGAAAGGAGCCTTCTTGGAGCAGTTAATAGGATTAGTCCAAAAGAATATGAAGCCCTTTCTCTTGCACATGTGGATGTTTCAAGTCCAGCCCCACTGGGCACCTCCATGAAACCTCAAACCAGGACAACATCAGAAGCTGTTACACAGCCCAGACAAGAACATGAAAACACAGATTGTTTCAAGAGCCACCTAAAACTTGACCCCAGGTGTCTCAGCCAAAGCCAACACAGAAACACTCCTACAGACTGCAAGGGGCTTGAGATCCTGCATTCACATGCTTTAGATAGCAAGAAAAACAAAACCCTTCACTTTATCCAGAATACGCAAAGTTTCAATGCTGGCTGCTGCTTTCACTTTGATCACTATCCTTTTTGCTATTTACTTGGTAGCAACCAGCATATACTTCTCAAAGCGTCTATCTCTTAGTATAAATGACATTTGGCCGAGGTAAATGGACTTTGTTAATAGACAAGATTATATTTTCAATATTACATTTCCTGTGGTGCACAGGAAACCAAACCTGACAGTGATCGTCCTGCTAATTCCACTTCTCTAGAGGTCTGGTGGATCTCGCGCACAAAGAAGATGTAAATGTCACAAGCAGATTTCCAAAGGCAGCGATACTACTCCTTCAAATCATTACAGCATGCAAGGATCACAGCAATCTAACACTTAAACAAAGTCATTGCTACAGGGCAAATCCATATTTTTATGTAGAGTTTTTCTGAGGTCTAGGATGAATTCTACGACCTGGAGCAGATCAGAATAAGGTGGTTTGGAAGAGGAGCCGTAAGACAAGGCAGGCATTACAGTAAAAAGACAGCTCTTTCAGGTGCACTGAATAAGCTACAAAGCTTTTAACATTCTCCCTCCTCATCCCTCAGCTTTGAAAATGAACTTCAGAAATTACAATAAGGAGCATTCACAGCTGCAAAAACTCTCCCTTCTTCAGAGCAGCCCAGGGAAAGGACTGGTACGAGGCCAACGCAACAGCTCGCCAAGACCGCTACAAATCTGCGCATGTTCTCCTGAAGCCTGACAAAACTGCAAGTGCCATTGTGTCAGGAGAGCAAGACCCCCATCCCAGAGTGCTTTGTGGCCCTGTGGTGGTATTTCAAAGCAAATCCTAGAATTTGAATTAAACTGAAGTGTCTTTGCAAGTAAATTGGAAGTCTCATCCATCAATACTAAAAAACCCCATTGTCTGCTGTTCCAAACAACATGGATGGCCAACTGCTCCCCTGACTCTCTTTCACTTGGACTAGCAAGCTATTCACGCTCCATTATTTCTCTGCAGAATACACATTTTGTGTGACAGGTAAAACACCACAAGATGTCAGTCACAAAATCAACAAAAGAAACTGGAAAGCTAGAGAGAAACGGTTCAAGCAAGATCAGCTCGGTACAAGCCGCAGCATCATCTGGCAACCACAGCAATTACACACAGTAACAATATAAAAGATACAGAAAATTTTATCACAACAAATCCTGCTTACACTCTCCCCTCTTTACAAACAGCTTTGGTGAAGGAATCAGCTTTTCAGAGGTAATTATTTCTCCCAGAGCGAACAGACTATCTGAATACAAGTATCATGTTTGCCTTGCTTTTTACACTGTAACCTGTATTTAGCATGAAGATGTAGAGTTTTCTTTCCCTCTCCTTTCCTCTTTCAAAACTTCCATTTTAATGTAGATCACTGTGAAGTAATCTCTATAAAAGCTTTACCTATTGATATTCAGTTAAAGTGAGACATTGTCCCAGGGCAGCGAGTCATCAAAGCTTATTACACTGCATACATCTGATGGTGCAAACATTCACCCCCAGCAGTTCATTTCAGTGTGATTAAACTGCTTAATTACAAGTGACATAAATGACGGATAAATGACTTAAAAAACTGACATAAATTACTTCAGAGGAGAGGTAGTATTTACATACGTCAACTTTTTCCGAGATATTTAGAAGTGTGTAATAAACAATAAAATATAACAACAACAACAATAATAATAAAAAAAAGACCAAACCAACCTTGTGTGGTTGGTGTCATCTTCATCGCTGCTGCCGACTTCATCACTTGATGAGGAGTATTCTGCTGCTTTTAAGAATGAGTTGGCACCATCCTTCCCCTTGGTAAAGGAACCTGGACTCTGAGTAAAGAAAACTCAGTTCATTTTTTTTTTTCTTTTATCATGGAAGAACCTGTCACTAAACAGCATATGCAGTATTTTACTGACCCAGCAAATACAGTTATTGTCACTTCCACACCAAAAGGCCTCCCAAACTATTGGCAATGGCCTAAAACCAGAGTTGTCTTCAAAACTCTGCTCCCTGACAAGCCTTGACTTTGGGGCTGTGTGATCAATGACTGCCTGGAATATTAAAGACATTAATTTTCTTTCTAAAGATTTAGGATGAGAAAGGTTCAGGAAAACTGAAGTCTCTGCTGACAAGCTGAGCTGGACACCAGTCAGACCTGGAGCACAAGCTGCTGAGGCGCATGAAGGCAGCCGTGTGGAGCCCCACGCCACCTCTCAGGCGGCAACTCCAGCACCAACAGAGGAGCTGTCTGTACAGAAACACCCTCAGTGAATGCTATGAACAAATCAAAAATACCAGTGGATGTAAAAGAACCTACTGAAATCTGGCCCGGATGAGAGACTTTTTCGGACTTCTTGAGCAGCTGCAAGTGGTTCTGGGACAAAGCACCGTCTGCCTTGGCCGGTCCTGGATTCGCTGCGAACAAAAATTTTTAAAAAGTTTCTTTTCTCAAATGCATGTGCAGTGGAGTGGGAGAGGGCATCAGTAAGACAAGCACATAGAGTTACCACCCACACTGGACACCAGCCTCTGCTGACAAACCTTTCTTCTGCTTGTTGCAAAGGAAAATCTTTTTGCTTGTTTCCCAATGGTTCTGGATGCCACTGGTGCATTTGAATGCTGCAGCAGTAAGACAAGCAGCCCAAAACCTTGGCACCACATTCTCACTGTGCATCAGCAACACTTCTGTGGACTGGAAGGCAGCTTGCAGGATGCCCATGAGCCAGCAATGTGCCCTCGTGGCCAAGAAGGCCAATGGCATCCTGGGGTGTGTTAGAAGGGGAGTAGCTGGTAGGTCGAGAGAGGTCCTCCTGTCCCTCTGCTCTGCCCTGGTGAGGCCACATCTGGAATATTGTGTCCAGTTCTAGGCCTCTAAGCTCAAGAGAGACAGGGAACTGCTGGAGAAGGCCCAGCCCAGCCACAGAGATGATGAAGGGAGTGGAACATCTCCCTGATGAGGAAAGGCTGAAGGAGCTGGGTCTCCTTAGCTTGGAGAAGAGGAGGATGAGGGGTGACCTCATAAATGTTTATAAATATGTCAAGGGGGAGTGTTAGGAGGACAGAGCCAGGCTCTTTTCAGTGATGTCTGATGACAGGACAAGGAGCAATGGGTACAAGCTGGAACACAGGAGGTTCCACAAAAATATTAGGAAAAACTTTTTCACTGTGAGGGTGACAGAGCCCTGGCACAGGTTGCCCAGGGAGGTTGTGGAGTCTCCTTCTCTGGAGACATTCAAAACCCACCTGGACGCGTTTCTGTGTGACCTGCTCTGGGTGATCCTGCTCTGGCAGGGGGGCTGGACTAGATCATCTTTTGAGGTCCGTTCCAACCCCCAACATTCTGTGATTCTCTGAGAAGGGTGAGAGCAGGCTAACCCCTTCCTCTGAGCCACTTGAGGGGAAACAGCTCATCAAATCAGCAACCTCTGGTCATATTAGAGCTACAGCCCTGGGACTGCAGACACATGGGTCAGGGAGAGAGTACAGGAGTCAGGAGCAAACAGACATTCCTGCCAGGATTTGGCCTACATAAAACTGTTGCATAAAAACAGTCTAAAGGGTCTGATTCTCTAAACCCCAGTAGGCTGAGGGCAAACTCCCATCATGAGCATGAGGTCAAGCTAAAAGCAGGGTTCACCACTCCCACAGTGGCAGAGGGAGAACCTTTTTCCACTCCCTGCTTCCCTTGGGGAACTTCTCAGCTACCACCTTCACTCTGCACTGTGGGGAAGTAGGTAATAACAGCCCTCATCTTTGCAGAGGGAGCTGGTCCTCACCACAGGCCAATCCAGGTGGCACCTCGTGACACTCTGCTCAAGGTCAGGGACGGGTAGCAAGGAAGCTGCGGCACTATTGCTTCCCTCCCAGATGGGATGAGGACCAACACTTGCCACCATGCTTGCACAGCTATTGAATACCCCAGCAAAAAAGACCAGGGGAGCCTGAGTCCATCTACACATGCTGATGTCAGATTAGGAGGGATGTTTGCAAATAATTAAGCAAATCTTCCCTTTCAATGCCCTCACTGCCCACAAAGCTACCTGGAAAAAACAAAAGCAGCAGCTTTGGAGAGATGCCGTCTTCTGCACACAATTTCACAACTGGAGGGAAGGAAAGCAGATGTGTCCTGAACTTGTCCCTGGGACACACTAGTCAGCTCAACACCTACCTCGTTCAGCAATTTTTACCATGACTATCCCACTGCTACCAAAAGGACTCCCTGCAAGTTAAGGGGGAAGAACTGAAGCTCACACAAATCAGAACTTGTATTAGATGATTTAGATAGATTTATCACAATGGCTTTGTGTATTCATGCATTTTGCAAAGCTTTTAAAATTCAGAATTCTTTATTGGTCAATGAGCACCTAAGCAACTCAGCAGAAGTGTTAGCTTTAAAGTATTTATAGCCCTTTCCTGCCCGATTCATTATCCCTGTGGGTTTGGGAAAGCAACAAACTCTTTCTGGAACACCACATGCCAGAACTAGCTGTAATTTAATGACACTTAAGAACCCAAGGAGACAGTTTAAACCACAAGAGAAGTCTTCTATTCTTTCCATTGCTGATGAGGTTTTCATTTCCCCATACCAAAATAGCACCGTGCAGACATTGCAGAGCTGAGCTCGGCTGTTGCATGTTTTTCATCTCTGCACTGTTATTCAAACAGAAAATGACATAAGAGCAAAAAGAAACAAAACCCAAGTAATTTAAAGTGTGCTTTAGATTTCTCTTGAAGCAAAGCTTCCTATTCTGGGTAGTTAAGTGAAAGCAAAACTGGCTTGATTGTGTAAGTGTCATAAATAAGCAATTTGTTGTTCATTTATCAAGGGCTTGCAAATTAACAATGTAAGCCTCAGTTTAAAAATAAATTACCTCAGCAGCTCACTGATGCAGTTTCAGAACATTTTTAGCATCCCCTCTGCTTCAAATTAGGCATGATTCCCAATGCCCCCCATCTCTAGTAGTCAACCTCGACGCAAAGCGTTGGAACTTGTCAGTGCTTTGCAAAGAGCAACCCAAGAAATTGCCCTACAGTTGACCACAAAAAACACCCTTAGGAATAACAACAGAGGAACAAAGCTGTCCACTTCTGCTCCACGTCCCCACCTGGCAGAATCTCAGGTCTCAGGAACCAGAGTCTGTACTGCAAAAAGTCTGCACAACCATGAGCAAGCCCACAGCTTACAAAATCGCACTTTGCTTAAACTGGATGAGGCTACCTCTGCCTTTTTTTTTTTTTTCAAGTTCCACTATCTTTCTGCAAATAAAAGAATATTGGAGAAATGTTTCATAAGGTGCTGTATAGAGAGTCTTACGCTTCCTTCAGCCAGTACATTATTTGAGTGCAGAAATACTAGTATACAGCAACTGCTCATCTGTATCACCTTACAAATGCAATGCAGGAAAGTACCATATGGTTATGCAGAAAATGCCAATGGGTGAACATCAGTATTGAGTCACATATGTAATGTTGGCTCTGTTGAGTTTCAATGGTGTCAGTTAAGTGCAAGAAAAATGATTTTTTTCAATTCTTAATTGAGGCAATTCAAATCTTCTACTTGGAAATATGTTCACAGCCATTTTTTGACTCAGAAGAGGACATGTTTATATTTTAGGGGCATGAAACTATAAAATCTAGAGGGCTTTCAAAAGCCTATCACCAGTACATTAAAAAACCCCAACATATCCCATTTGCAATGCAGCACCTGACACGCTGCAGAAGCCCATTTCATGTGACAGGAATTTTGTACATTCTGATGAATCTTTGACTTAGGAATCACCTGAGGTTGACCGGCTGCTCTGATGAGATCCTATCTCCCACTGCTTGTTGCCAGGAGTGCTGCTGCTGCTGTTGAGCTTCAGAGCATGTCCCCCGGGGGATGACTGATGAGTGTTACTAAACAGAAAGACAAAAAGCAGATCAGACTATCTTGCATGCAGGAACACAGACTGGAACGGACCTCCTAGGCCACTGAATTGAGTTCCCTGCTGTTACTGTACGATAGAATACTCCTGATAAACAAAATTTCCTGCTCCAAGCAAGGTCACCCAGTGGTGAGAAGAAGACGGAGGGGACAGCCTCCTCTGGGCAGTCATTTTCTGTGAAATTACAGAGATTCCCAAGTCATTACAAAATATCCTACTATATCTACTTCTCCCTTGGCCTCTTCAGATCTGTGTCACTCCTGAGTCCAAAATCTCACAGTGTTTACAAGGAAGAAAGGAAGAAAAAAAAGAAAAAAAAACATAAAGAAAAAAAGATAAAAATAAAAGGAAAAGGGCATTTCCTTATAAAGAAACTTGCCTCAGTGCCCTCCTAGAAGATACATCATTACCCACTTATCAATGGAGAAAGGAACCCATCAGACAGTAAAACAAGCTGCCAAGCTTGTGAAGTGAAAAAGTGGCTCACCCAGAGACCCAGGCTCAGAAGCCACTCTCTTGTAACACTGGGCTTTAGTTACACATTTCTCTTCTGCTCTGCCTCACGTAATTCCTAAGTAGAGAGCATTTAGGGCTTGACTTCACTTGAAGATACTTGACTTCACATATCAGATAATGTTTCTGACTCTGGCTCATCAGAAGTGCTGCACATTATTTTGTTATGTCAGCTACATCTACTCCCCTTTCAAATTTCTCCAATCCTAGCTTCTCACAGCATTATATTCCCAGACAGACATCCAGGGGGGGCTATCCTTTACTGCTGTGCTCTCTGCATCCTTGATCTTTACTCCTGGGATACGAAAAAAGTAGTCTAGCCTCAAGTGCAGACCGCCAAAATAGTCAGACAACCTGTCTGAGCTACTACCAGGCAAACAAAGCTACAGGCACAAGCTTCACAAGCTATAAGTGCCTATACAGGGAGTTTGGGCCAGGCTCCCACTCACCAAAGTATGCAGGCACCTAACTCCCCTCTGAAACCAGTGGCTCTGGAGCTGATGTAGAGCATCTGCAAGAGCACCCAGGCAGCCCTGAGCAACATCTCTCCCACCCGCCATCATCAGGGTCGACAGGCTACGACCTCGGGTAACCTGCACCTTCAGCAGCCACCTACTCTAACGTGAAGGGAAAGTAAAGCATCAGGTTAAACAACTGCACAACAAGCTGCCCGTTAACCAGGAAATAGACTCAGAACTTGCAGGCAACCCATTCGGGAAAGCCAAACAGGCTGAACAAATGAAACGACTTATTGCAGGAATTATTACAGATGAAACAGCCCTTACCCATTAAAAACTGGGCTTTCCAGCAGAAGACAGAACTACCTTACATGAAATAGAGGAGGAGATCCGTAAGAGGCTTGTTTCTCTTTAAATCAGTTACATTAGTTATTAAAAGGAAGCTGGCTTAGGCACTTCCTTCAGGTTTAACATCAGCAAGTTTGGTTAGTTATTTTTGTGAACAAACTGACCCAAAAGACAAAATAATTGTACTTGCTGTGGCCTGGAATATGAACCCACATCGTCTTTGGTGTTACTGAAGTTATGGCTTTGTTTTTAATAAATTCGCTTTAATTTCCCTGTTGACAATAACTCAGCATTAGTATAAGCACAAAACACTTAAGAGCTTACCTTGAAAGACACCTCTGATGGCCAGGCTGATCCCTGCTGTAAAATTTTGAGGTTGTCCTTTCTGGAACCTTAAGGATTTAATCAAATGTTTTAAGGTTGTTACTGATACCTTAGACTTGGTTAATAAACCTAATGCTTACCCTGTATCAATGCAAAAATAATATGAACCAACACAGGTGAATAATGCTTTAGTGAGACTCTGCGATACCAACACTGGAAGCTGCAAGGCAGCAGCAGGTGCTTCCATTTGGTCCAAGCCTGAGCAATCTATCAGGGTGAGACTGCAAGTGGTTGGCACCTTTCCCTAGAGTCAGCATTATTCTTGGTCAATATTTAAAGCAGCCACTTAATGCAGCCTTCCCCAGGTGATTACCTTATGTGTCTGCCAAAGGGCTGAGGGAACAAACACATACGCTGGCTGCAAAATTATAAAATGAATACAAGCACGCATGCAGATACACATCCCTGCACGAACATTCTTGTTCTTAGAAATTCTGTTAAACAGAGAAAATGCACCATCGCCTGAATTGCACAAACTAACGAGTTTTCTGCAACAAGCCTCCCTTCTTTCACAGAAAGGACAGCTACAAATAGTTGGTTTAACAAAAGAAGATCTGCAAAGCATGCACATAAACTCAGAACATTGACCTTCTTTCACATCTTCTTTCTAAATTACTGAGACCCAGTTAATACACAAGCAATGAGGTCTTCACTGAGTTTCATGAATTCCAGAGGGTAGGTACTAAACAACGCAGAGGAACCGAGTCCAGTGCCATTACCCACGAAGAGTGCCAAAACACCCTGAGTTTTCTGTACCTTTGGGGGTTGTTCTTCGTTTTGACTCATGGTCCAGAACACGTCATCCTGCACAGGGCTGAGCGGCGTCGTCACCATATCTGACAGTGAACTGCTGTGGTACACATCTTTACTAGCCCGGAAATTTTCACACTTGAAACAAACGAAATACATGTTGAATTGTACTTCCCTGCCTATGTTACAGGTCCCAGTCTCAACAGATATCAAGGGTTCTGTTTGGGAGAACAAATTTTTAGTAAATGTAGAAGGAGTTTAGATACAGCCCTATTCTCCTTGTTCACTGTGAAGTTAGTTATTCACCTCCAGCATGTTAGGCACAAATATTTCAAGGTGAAGGGTACAATAAAAAAGAAATAGTAAAAATATCTACACTATACATATATCTACTCTTCTTAAATCTATGGAGAAGCTAACAGGCCATTGGCAACGCACAGTGAACTAGTTAACTGATGTAAAAATTACTGTTGAGTAATTATTTTATCCAAACTTGACCAACGCTTCCATTCCAGAATTTAGACAGTATAATCACTGGGGGAACCCACTTACACTAAGTTAGACGTTGACTTCCAAAAATAGTCGCTGCAAGCCCACCATTAACCTAGAGTCAATGGAGACAAACTGCTTTCAAAAGCACTTTCAACTCTCCAGGGGTTATGAGTGTGCCCTGGCCCTCCTCTGTAACAGATATTTCAATTACTTGGGAAAAAACAACAACAACAAAACAACTTGAGAATGCAGTAAGAAATAAATAAGAGTTATGCTCAGACTACACGTGAGACTACACAGGTAGTTATGTCCAGGTGCTCCCATTGTTTAAAACATATCTTCAAAGGTATCAAATGAGAGTATTAGGATAGCAAACGCACTAATCATGACAGGAAGAAATCAATTCGCTTCCTTACAAAGTCTTCATTCCTAGGGAACAACAAGTAAGCAGTGTAAATCTCAAGCTAGAACACTCAAAATCTGGTGCTCAGATTCTTTCTAAATTAAAAAAAAACAACAAAAAAGACCAAAAAAATCCACACAAAAAAAGAACAAAAGAAGTAAAGGTTCCTTAAATTCTACAGACTAATGATCTATTACACTAGTATCTTCCAAAGGCGAAGAAAGGCAGAGAGCTAAAAATGTCAACTGAATGTACAGATTCTTCATAAACTGAGAAATCCTCTTGGACAGGAAAAAAGACATGGAATCTCTGTTTGAGCTGGGCTGTGAGGGACTGCTACGATAGAACCAAACTGTGTTACAGAAATAGAAAAAATATTAGAGAGATGCCTGAAATTGTACCACTTTGTGCTTATATCGTGTCGCACCTCCCATGCAAAGCAAGGCTGGGGTTCTCCAGAGGCAGGTGCAGCCGGCAGGAACGTCACAGGCTGACGTCCTTCCCACGTTGGGAAGGAGCCCCGTTGGTGAAGGGTCTGGAGAACAAGTCTTTTGAGGAGTGGCTGAGGGAACTGGGGTTGTTTAGCCTGGAGAAAGGAGGCTGAGGGGAGATATTAATCACTCTCTACAACTACCTGAAAGGAGGCTCTGGTAAGGCGAGAGTTGGTCTCTTCTCCCAAGTAACAAGCAATGGGACAAGAGGAAATGGGCTCAAGTTGAGCCAGAGGAGGTTTAGATTGAGTATCAGGAAAAGTTTGTTCACCAAAAGGGCTGCCAAGCACTGGAACAGGCTGCCCAGGGAAGTGGTGGAGTCACCATCCCTGGAGATATTTAAAAGACGTGTAGATGTGGTGCTCAGGGACATGGTTTAGTGGTGGACCTGGCATTGCTGGGTTGAACTTGATGATCTTAATGGTCTTTTCTGAGCTAAATGATTCTATCATTCTGTGATTCTTCCTCTGCTGGAAGGCACCTGTATTGGGTTGGCTCAG
>NW_009736976.1:0-26253 GCF_000703405.1 Apaloderma vittatum | reverse complement strand
AAGAGTAGTGAGAGAGAAAAACAGATCTTAAGAAACCCCAACACCTTTCTCCCATTACTCCCTTCCTCCTGAGTGAAACATCAATCCCAATTTATCCACCTCTCCTCCGCACGAGCCAGGGTAACAGGGAATGGTGGGTGCGGTCAGTTCACCCAATGTTGTTTCCACTGTCGCTTCTTCCTCTGAGGGTGGACTCCTCACTCTCCCCCTGGGCCATTGTGGGGTCCCTCTCACGGGAGACAATCTTCACATACCTTTGTCCAACGTGAGTCCTCTCACAAGGGGCAACATGCCCCCACATGAATCTCTCCATGGGGTGCAGTCCTTCAGGGGAGAACTGCTTCAGCGCGAGTCCCCCATGGCGTCACCAAAGTCCTGCCAGCCAACCTGCTCCAGGGCGGGCTTCCCACGGGATCCCAACCCCTTTCAGGCATCCACCCACTCCAGCATGGGGTCCTCCACGGGCTACAGGTGGACATCTATACCCTGTCACCTCCATGGGCTGCAGAGGGACAGCTTGCTTCATTATGGTCTTCACCATGACACGGGGGACTCTCTGCTCCAGCACCCCGAGCACATCCCCTCCCCCCCCCTTCACTGACCTTGGTTTCTTCCCATATTCTCACTTCTCTGTCTCTCTGCCAGTTGTTGTGTGGTGCAGTTCTTTTTTCCCCATTTCTTAAATATTTTTTCACGCAGGTGTTCCTATCCTGCCATCACTGACAGGCTCAGCCTTGGCCAGTGGCAGGTCAGTCTTTGGAGCCGGCTGGCATTGGCCTATCAGACTCAGGGGAAGCTTCTAGCAGCTTCTTGCAGAAGCCACCCCTACATCCCTTCCCCCTCACCACCGAAATCCGGCCATGCAAAACCCAATACAGGGGTTATTGTGGCCAAAGTGTAGGACACTGCACTTGGTTTTGTTGAACTTTGTACTGTTGGCCTCAGCCCATCAACCTAGCTTCTCCAGGTTCCTCCGCAGCGTCTCCCTACCCTCTGGCAGATCGACAGTCTGCCCCAACTTGGTGTCATCCGTGAATTTACTAAGGGTAGACTCAATCCCCTCATCCAAGTCATCAGTAAAGATGTTGAATAGGACTGGGCCCAGTACTGAGCCCTGGGGGACACCACTGGTCACCGGACATCAACTGGATGCAGCATCATTCCCCACCACTCTCTGGGCTCAGTCATCCAGCCAGTTTTTAACCCAGCAAAGGGTGCACCCGTCCGAGCCAAGAAATGCACTGAACTGGACGAGGAAGGCAGAGTGTAGCTAGAGCAAAGAGTTGCGTGAGCACCGGAGAACAGGGCAAGAGAATGCAAAGGGCATGTGGGGAAAGGGGTGGGTGCCCACAGAGTCTAAGTGAGGAAAGAACAGCAAAAACAAGTGGAGAAGGTGAACATCTTCAGATATCCAACTAAAAGTCAGTATTCTTACAAGATACTGGCCAAATTCCACAGTATTGTGCCTCGATATAACAGGTCATGGTGCTCGGCGAAAACTAATTTTTTTATTCCGAAATGCTTCTGAGTCCTAGCAGGTAGCATAGAATAAAGCAAACTGGTGACAGAGCCTGTCAGGAAGGATGTTCACTTTGTTTCCAGCCATCCCGGAGCATCCCTGCCCCCTGCAACAGCAGTCCCATGTACAGACAGGATGGCGATGCCAGGCCTGAAGGAGTGTAAAACATGATGCCAGACGATGAATCATCAAGAAACCTCTCCCCTCTCAGTTCTCCCTCAGAGGATCTTTCATAGTGCAAATGAAAGTCTTCAGAAGCTTAGCAGTGTACATTATAGAATGTGGTGAACTGATAAGTGCCAAATGGAGTGTGGGAGAGGGATATGAAGACCTGATAAGGCTAGACAGGAACCAGATGCCTCCTGCAGCCTGGATATGGCACATTTGCCAAGACCCCTTAAAGGATATCCTGAGGGAAGGAGCTGTTTGAAGGCAGGACAGTCTTACCTCCCAGCTCCTCTTCCATGAACAACTGACCGTTGATCGGCCTTTTGCTTCATTTTTGGCAAAATGCATGTAACAGGTGATGCCCATGCATATGTTAGTGAAGATTTATCAGGAACACACAACCCATGAAGTGAACATGCGTCCCACGAAATGCCTTACTCCTCCCCATACTACATGTCGGTATGTAGATCGACCTGGGGAGGCACCCAAGGAAAAGCGTGAATAAACTGAGGTGGCGTAAAGACAGAAAATAAGGAGACAAGAATCATAGAATCATAGGATCATAGAAGAGTTTCGTCTGCAAGAAACCTTCAAGATCGCCCTATGAACACCACTAAACCATGTCCTTCAACACAACATCAACCCTTCTCTTAAACGTCTCCAGGAAAGAAGATGGTGGATGCATCCTGAAGCCTGGCTGGACAGACCAATGCAAGAACCTGGGCCACTGATATCTGCCTCTCTCTCTTTCTTCCCCTCCCCGTTGTCTAAGTAATGCAAGGTCTGTCATACTGCTTGTTTAGTTTATACTTAATTTCTTTCCTGTAATCATGAAGTATCATACGGCTTGCTATGATTTGTTATGTCTAGTCCTTTTTCCTTGCTATCCTTAAGCAATCACTATGCAAGGCGTAACATACAGCTTGCTGCAGTTTGCTGCATACCTCCCCTTTTCCTGGTTAGCATTAAGTCATATTATATTGCTTGCCCTAATGTGTATTGTACTTAACCGATTACTGTAAGTGCAGTCTATACATGGTAGGAAATGAATAAATGTTTGTGTATGGACCTTGAGACTTTTCTGTTGTCCACTCTGCTGGGGAATGACAAATCTAAATCACTTGTCTGCCTCTCCTGAGTGGGACGTGACATACAACCAGAACTTCTTCCTAAGAAAGGGCTGAGTCAAAATCCATCCTTATTTTTGAGCCACCTACCAGCTTCTCTCTTACGGCGTTGGCCCTACCTTTTTTTTTGGAGGAGAACAGGAGGGCCTGGGAGCAGGACTGCAGGTTGAAGTCAGGCACTGGTGACTACCTATGGTGTCATGCCCAGCTGTGTGGCCAAAAGGTACATTAAGCAACCTCATTGCCTTTCTCAGTCTTGAGGTTTTTAACTTCATTTAGCATTGTTGCCATCCAAAACCTCCCAAGGGCACAGAGGGCAGTGGGGAAGAATTAGAGGAAGAGGTGGTGCAGGTTTCCGAAGCTGTGGTGGCACATCTGTGCTCCCCTCCACACCCTTCCCTGCCTCTCTCCTGGAAAATGAACCTTGCAGAAATGAGAAGCATTTTGAGAACAATGTGAGCCTGAGTTTTATAAAGAGTCAGAGTGGCTCACTCTTCTCCACAGCAGGGAAATTGGCTGTGAGTCACAGCGATGCAAGAAATCTCTTTATTGTGCCTTTACCCTCCTCCCTTGAGGCTCTGGAGGATGGTGCTTGACCACAGCACTGCCCGGGAACGCTCTGTGCGAACACCGCCTTCTAGTCCCTGCCAGATGGCTTGGAAGCGACGAGAAATGGCATTTCCCACAGGGTGGTGCTGCTGCATCTCCCGGCTTGGCGACGCAGGGAAGCGGCTGAGCTTGAGCTTCGGGAAGCAAACAAAACGAAACACACATGTCGCAGTGTCCCAGTCCACGGGCAAAACCAGATCCACACAGAAACTCAACACCTCTCGATTCTCGAGCATGAATATATCACTGGTGTGTGCACTAGTGGCGCAGGGAAAAAAAGGAATGAAACTAAAACCCTCCAGGAAGTATTCATTTATGAATAAAAAGCACCTTCTGTATAGAAAACTCTACTGGAATACACCAGAATAGACACTTAGAAAAAGGCATTTTTCTGTTGAGGCAATCCCGGCTAAGGGCTTTGCTGTTCTGACTATGAAGTTCTTTTACAGCGTAACTTAAACAAGCTCTTCCTTCTCAGAGAAATTTATAATGCTTTAGAAAGCAGACTAGGAATTGCTGTGGCAATATAAAATACGTTCACCATGTAGTAGCACAGACAACTTTTGTTTTTCAGGATACAAATTTTCATCCGAGTTGACAGAAATGGATCCATTTTGTTTTTCTGAAAACAGGGTGTTTTTCAACAGAAGGTACTTGACTTTTCCAATGTCGTTTTCACACCATTTTCAAGGCACAATTTATTAAACGTTCCAAAGCCGATCTGATAAAAATTGTCACTATAACACAAGCAATTTCAGAAGGATGACAATTTCCCCATTTCAAACCTCATGGAATGGAAATAGGTGGGATGACTTAAGCAGTTTCACTTACACTGAATTTCCGCTCACTGCTTGGAATAGAGTATTATCTCAGGAAGGATTCATGTGAGGTAGGATCCGTCTGTTTCTGCCTTGAACAGAGGTTATCCCATCCGAGTCAGACCAAGCTGTCCTGGGAAGGTACCACCTGAAACATTTCACATGGCAGGATGAGGATGAGCTGTTCAGTCTGGGTTATGTAAACCAGGGGGTAGAATTTTGGCAAGACACTTTGCAAGCCTGGGTTGTATTCCTGTTGCTTCCACTCGCAGGTCATTTCTTGTCACGCTTCCTTCCTTCTATTTCTTAGTTGGGGTATTCATGACAAGGCTGATATTTCACCGTGTGTTTTATGCACAGAATGCATCGTTCTGGTATATAAGCTTTTGTCCATTGGCTTAAGTCAGAGCAAAAACAGTGTTAGAAAATTCTGAAATAATTCTACCATTTTTCACAACAGGTCTCTGTATAAAACCAGTTGAACCTTTCCTGCTAAATTAGCTATTTCAAACAATAAATACTGCCTTAAACACATAAATGGAAAAGACTATGAAAAAATATGTTGAAATGAAAAAATAATAAATGTATTACACAGTACTGTTTACTACGGTAAAAACATATGTAGTGTAATTCCAACAGGCTTCTACAATTGCAATTCTGGCATGACTAACTGATTACATGCCACAATACGATTAATAAAATAATTAAATTTTTGTAAAGTAGATGACAGTGGTCATTTTGCATTAAGAGCTAAAACAAAATCTTCATCAGTACTAATTCATAAAGCTACTTTTTTTTTTCAAGCATACCTAATTTTCCAACTCATAAGAAATACTCATGGATAATTTTTGTCTTTTTTATTAACATATGTTAAAACAAAAATTAAGGCCCAGGACTCAATTGCCACACAGAGCTGAAAGAAGGTTATGCCACTAGTTTTAAGCAGTTTTTCACTCCCACTCTTACTTTGTAGACTGGGTACACAGACCGTGCTACTGGCTCTGACCATGCTTCTGAAGCAGGGCAGCAAGAAATGATTTGAGACAACTGAAGTCAAACAATTTAATATGTTGTATTTGAAATAAGCATGAATAATAAAACTTGATACACATACTATTCATATATATGTATATATAAATACATTATATCCTTATGGCTGTACCTTTGATCTAAATCAAATTGTTGAACATCAGTCTGTGCTGCTTTCCCTTCTGAGGCACAGAATGGAATAGGACACTGTGAGCAACCATTGAATACACTGCAGATTAACGAAACTACTAGTTCAGCACTGCTGAAAATTATTAGGACTCTGATCAATTTGCTAATGAACAGAATGCAGTTCTATACAGCATCAAAACACAGAAGTGATTTGCATTGCAGAATGTGAAGCCCTTCCACCGCTGGCAGCAGTTTCCCTCTGGAAATGTGAAGACACTCCTTTATTCATTAGATCACCACATCAGTGATTTACCTCAGGAGCTACATTAGAAGTCTATAGCTCCGATGAAGCAGTCAGATGTAGCATATTCCTCGCACAAGTAGCAGGAAACTGTCAGCACATAGCAGCTGTTGTGTTCTGACCGCCCAGGACAAGGGACAAGGGACGGGATCAGCTCTTCGGCTGGCACAAATGAGGAGCAATTTGCACCCCGGCAGGGACACTTCCTGGGCCCGAGAAGAGACAAACCTGCCACTGGAATCCACAGAAGCAACTTTGTCTGCCAGCATCCTCTTTACTAAAAGCTTGTGGAGTGGGCATGCACGGGCTCTAGGTTTCTTTGACAGCTGCTGATTTGACAGGAGGAAGAGGCTCTGTGTTTGGAAAAAAACATGAGCCTCTCCTCTGCTCTCCCAAGATGCCTTTGGGCTTTTTCCAACTGATGCGGCTAAAGCAGGTTTATCTGTCACTGTGCCTAGTCCTCTGGGCACAAATTTACTCCTCTTCAGATAGTAGAAGAGTCACAACATCTCTTCCACCCTCCTAGACAAGGATCAGCTGGAGGATCATACCTGGGATGTCGATGTTTAGAAATTCAACCTGTAAAGGTATTCGGGAAACAAAAGCAGCAACTATCTCATTTTTTTTGCTGTAGGGGGCTTGGGAAAGTAGGCCTAAAACCATATTTGAAATTAAATTGAAACTTCTGTACAAAATTCAGGCACACTGGAAAAATTATAGCTGCCCTAGAGCTACTTTCAGCCTAAATCACAGTTTCCTGATAGATTTTAAAAACAAAACAAAACGGCTTTGGCATTTGAAACAGTTATTTGCAAAACATTTAATGTAGACTGATAAATGTGGTTTTTGGTGGCGTGCATGATTGCTCCATTGAAACACAATAGATCAGAACGCAAAAAAGCTGATTTCATTAATAATATTTTTAAAATAATTTAAAATTTATTGTTCAGTTTTACTGATTGATTACTTTATAGTTTTCTTTTGATTATAGCCAATTATCATCTCTGAGAATACCTGTGGAGTCGATACACTGCACTTCAAATAAATCTGTGAACATTTGTATCTACAAACTCTATTTTCAATCTAGCTTTCTCCTATTACTGCATTCGCTTAGTATTACTGTTGCTGTATGTAATGTTTATCCAGTTAAAATGTGACAGATTAAAAAAAAAAAAATCAACTGAGGGATGCCTTGTTTCACAGGAGTAATATCTTCAACAGTACAAGACTACAGAGCCACCTCCGTCTCAGTCACGGCTGCGTGGTGCCGAGTCCCGTCAGCACTCGTCATCTGCTGCTGTGGCTGTTTGTATCCGCAGCCAGAAATTCAGCACCCTTTTGGTCTAATTCTGCTGTGACAGAATAAGCCATTGCCCCATTTGTCCAGATGTGCTGTTTGGTGCTGGTATCATTGGTAAATGACTGCAAATGGGTTCTTTTGATTTTCTTTGCTAGTCTTGCAAAGCCCAATAACATTGAACTAAATATCATAGAAAATCCACAGAGGAGGAATGAGGCAGTATAACTGCCAGTTGTGTCCACAAGCCAACCTGTAGGAAAAGAAAACATATTTTTTCAAAGGTCTACCAAATTTACAAATCATGCCCTCAGCAGGCAGATAAGATTTTTATAGGCTTTTGTTTAGAGGTCAAACCCATGAGAAAAGGGACAGCAGTCATCACCACAATACTAAATAAACATCTTTCAACTGCATGGATTTAACTGGCAGTCTTTAGACATGCTGAGAGAGCCCTGGGATTAAATACTGTGTGTGTGAGAGCCTCATACAGAAACATCTAGTGAGCTACATCCTAGGCTCATGCATCACTTCATTCCATTTTGCGGTATTTTTTGCCATAGAAAATTAAATTAAAAGCTTCAGAAGCAGAGATTAATCGGGAATCAATGTGAACAGCAGACAAAATACGCAAGACTGTTCATTTGAAAAAAGATATCTGTCCTTTCACAATATTAAAAATCATGTCAAGTTCTTTCTAAAGAGTAATAGAAGCACGGCTCTCATTCTTACTTCACTGTAATGGAACCGATGGGGAAAACGATGGTCAGATATTAACAATGATGAGCTTAAAACCAAGCAGTAGTGAAGCTGAGTCACCCACCTGTTCAAGGCAGTTTGGAGATTAAAAGATCAAGTTCTCCACACACAAAACAAATAACCTTGGAATGAAACTCTCTTTAGGTTACATTTTCACAATTGTGTCATGTCACAGTGAAATTTTTTGTTCCCTCGACTTGCAGAATTTTTGAATTACATGAAGTGATGCTGTAACAGCTCTTAGAAGCCCCATTCCATACTGGTTTGGTTTTTTAAATTTCAACTCACTCTATATGCAGAAATCATCCCACCAAGGCTGGGCTTCAGTGAGATCTAGAGACTAATGAAGGTCTAGGTGTATTATTTCCCTGCCCAGGGGCTACCTCCACATTCAGTGTGCATTTTTTGCCCTTCCTCTCCTTTTACATTACATCACCAGGTAAATATGAAGCAGCAATAAGTTTATAGGAAAGTTATTTTTGAACTGACCTGCAACAGGTGGGCTCACTAGATACGGTACGGCATGCAGAAAATACACAACACCCAGTGCTGATGACAAGGAAGAAGTTCCCACTACATCTGCTGTCACGACAGGGATCAACGTTACATATGCTCCGTCAAAGTAGCCAAAGGTAAATGAGAAAGGAACAAGCAAGGGGAAGTTTTGGAGAACTGGCAGGAAAAGACAGCAGAGGCCATCCATTCCCACAGCAAAGAGGTAGCAAAAGTGCCGATGCTTCTTCAAACACCTGCAAATTTCAAAACAGAAAAGAAAAAGTTTATCTTTGGACACAGCATCTCGGTTTCTATGCCCTGGCATGAAGCACTTCAGTCTCCTTCTTTTGTATAGCTCAAATTTAAGGCCATTTTCTTACACAGTCTTCAAGATGAAAAGATCAAAGCTGATGAGCCTAGGCAGGGAAAAATGTCTACAGCTGCAGAAACAACTGGTAAGCAGCAGCCCATGCTGCCTGCCAGGGGAGCCAGTTAGCTCAGGGGTTTGAGTGCGGTGCTGACAACAATGACAACACCGCGATCGCGGGTTCGATACCCACTCGGTCGCCATGTGTTGCCTGGTCTAGTCCATTCTATGATTCTTCAGGCTGCCCTGGCAAGTGAAGATGCTCCGCTGCCAAGATTTTTCAGCCCTCTGAAGTTTCAATGTTCAAAGCAGCTTTCCATCGGGCTTTACACCTCAGCTCAGCAAGGCATTCCCAGTATTATGCAAAAAATACTACAGCATACCTCTCTTATATGTTATCCTTTGCATTAGCCCTTAAACATTGGAGTTAGCGTGAGCAAAGTGAGATGGCAATTTCCTTTCTCCCTGTGTCACAAAACTACTAACTGATTTTTCCCACAGACTGAATATGCACAAAAAATCCTTCTTAACTTACCCAGTCTCTACTGGTGTTACAAATGTTGCACACAGGTGTTTGGAGTGAGCTGATTTAGCAAAGCACAATGTATTCTCATATACTGGAAAATGTGTAACAATTTTAGGACAGTTCTTTTGAGTATGTGCCTCACAAGTGTTGGGCCAGACCCTTGACCCTTTTACATGACTTCTGTGCCTCCCCAGCAGCACAAAACAGATGGGAAGGCAGAGTGAGATCCTCTAGGAAATAGGTGCAGAGGCTCATGCTCTATATACCTCATGCAGGGGGTTACGTTTCCTCTGTCAAATACAAGAGTTTAGCACAAACACATCATTTCTTCAGGAAAAGAAAACAACTAACCAGAGGAACTGAACCAACTCAGAGGAGAAAAAACTGTGAAATAGTAAGCATTTCTGAAAATTAGACTGTGATGTTGTTGTTTTTTCTCAAAGCTACACATCCTACAGAAAAAGTCCATAATCCCATGACAGGGAGGTTGGATTAAATGATCTCTACAGTCCCTTCCAGCCTAGGCCATTCTATGATTCTATGATAATGTTAACTTCTATATGTGTTACACCTCACTCATATCCAGCTTCCCACTAGCTGAAGCTTACACTTGCTTAGCCATAAGCCATTACCTTCTGTCTGTTAGCCATCCAAAGGTGATGTTACCAATGATGTCTATGACACCAAGTATGGACATGAGAAAGGCAGCCTCGTGGTGACTCACTCCAACGCTCAAAGCATAAGGCACTAAGTAGACAAAAAGAGGGCTACAGCCATATGCCATAAATAAAACCGACACTGCCAACACCATGAAGCCTGGCATCAGTAAAAAGTCATATTCCTTCCATGAACAGTAGCATAAACATTCATGAGACCACACTTTGATCAAAGGTGAACAGATGGACATTTGCTTTAAGTCTTGTTTCTGTGCTACAGGGACATAATCCTGCTCAAGCAACTCGGGAGCGGTTTTACAGTCCTCCTTAAGAGCAATCGGCCGCATCAAGGCACCACAGACACAGAGGTTTAAAACAAAGCCTCCCAGGATGAGCAAAGCTCCACGCCAGGAAAACTGCTCGATTAAGAGCTGCACCACAGGGGCCAGGATGAAGGTACCAATTCCACTTCCTGACATGGCTATTCCATATGCCAGCGCTTTTCTTTTGTTGAAGTACTTGCCCACCATCGCAATGGCCGGAGAATAGCAGAGTGCAAACCCAAGTCCTGGAAGAGAAAGCACAGTGCAAGTGGCTTGATACTAAGCATGACGTATGAAACACATTAAACCACGTAACCTGCTTTCATTAGCACAAATGAATAGGAACTTTTTTCTGATTCTTTACCTCACAGCCCAGTCACATACTGTGAAGAAAAACCAGGATGACTCCTGTCTTCCACTGTGAGGGTCAATGACTTGACAAACCTAATAGATCATCATTAATCCACGATAACAAGGCTCAGAAAGAAGTGATGGTGTTCACTTAATAACAAGGCCAAGGATGATCAAAAAACATCTGATGAATGGTGTGTCAGTCTCTTGTGGATGCAAGATGAGATCTTGCTCCAGGGTCTGCACAGATGCTGGCACTGAGCGCAGTGTCCTGATGAGGGACCACTTTGGTTTTCGGTCTGTTGCAACCCTGAACATCAGGTTTTGAGCCCTCTGAAACACAGTCTCTGTTATTAAAATTCTACAAAAAGCCTTTTTTTATTCAGCTAAACAAACTCCACACAGCAGCTGCTTGGAGTCCTGACCATTTTAAATCCCTGCCTACAAGTAAAGAGCAAGGGGAAAAGCCTCAGAAAACAAAGCCATGACCAGTTTAGTATACAAGTAAGATCCATCTCTTGGACAGGGAAAAGGACTGTGGTCTCTGCTGCAGAACCAGAGAGCAGATTTTGGTCATCAAATGCTTGCCCTAACACTAATATATATATTTCTGAATCGGTCACAGAAATAAGATCCTGACTAGGGTTTTGGAGCATGTCCTACATTGAAGGGTAAAACTGTCCCCACTGCCTTGGCAGAACTTGCCAATAGAGGAGCTTAATCAGCTGGCGCTGTAACCAGCTTGCCACGTCCTCCTCAAAGGCTGCACTGTGTGGGGCGGGCACTAAGCCTTCCAGGACAGGATAAGTGGATTAGAGGGATTCTGGTGGCGGGTGCCCACTCTGACACCCCTCAGGAGACAAGGGGAGGAGCAGGGCAGAGAGCTGGGGCAGCAGAACCAGAGGAGCAGCCCTGAGCTAGACACCATCACTCGAGAGCTGTGAAAATCATAATCTACTTGGAGTACACACCATTTATTTTTTAGTGAGTTGTTATGGTGAAATAGGTCTCCCAAAAGCCAGTAAATGTCCTGTGAAAGATGGAAACGCAAAGCTTGGGGTTGAAAACCTTTTCATACCTTTCAGAAGGAACTCTGCTGCTTACTGCCACTCCCCCAGCTCCCCTCTGCTTCACTTCCCACAGTTTCAAGCTCTGCAGCTTTTACGGCTTTAGACCTTCAAAAGTTATGCTCCCACCTCCTCTCAAGGCCTTTACCAGGGGTTCACCTCTCCATTAATCAGTCCCCACAGACTAGAAATCCACTGCTTGTAGAATTGCCTCTTTACAACTCCATGTACAAAGTACAACTTCTTTTCCACCTCAGTATTCACAGCGGTTCTCACTAAGGAAGCCTCAGTGGCATTAGCATGGTATGTGGCACAGTCCCTCTAGTTACAAGGAGCCTTTTTGTTATGAACACATTTGTCAAAGATTAACATTGTAATACAGGAGTGACATGCACTATAATAAGGCTTTTATTTTTTTTTAAAAAAAGCCCAAATAAGCTGTTGGCAGCATGAGAACTGCAGTAATTCCACCAACTTGTTACTAAACAGTAGGGGACCAAGTACAAGGGCTTATATCACCGTGGCTACCAGGTCAATATTAATGAGGAAGGAATGTCAGTGTGACCATGGGCACCTCTCAAGCTCCTCTGTGCACAGCAAACACAGGGAGATAGGACAGAGCATTTGCTATCACCATACCTGAAAGCAAATGGAGGAGCTGCTACAGCAACACTACCAACCAGCAATTTGTCTGCTTTTCAAATGGAATGTGATGCAGAAAAAAATAAGGTGCACAGCCGAGGTACCAGGTGTTAACCCAGTGCTCCTCTGCCCACTTACTCTTTTGTTTTGTTTTGTTTTAAACTCTGTTTAGTTTTTTTAATAGGTAAATATTTGGAGGTAGTCTAGAACTCCTACCATAACAAAATCCTTCCAAATCACAAGCAAAAAAAGGAAACATTTTTGTGTGTCAGCTGCTACAGCAGTCTTTCCTGTCCTCCCATAATTTCAGAGCTTTATCAGTAGTCCTCTCTCTAACAGAAGTTAGAGAATTGTTTTTGCAGTATGCTGCATTTGGGCTGTGTGAGCCTCACTGAGTGCTGAAGCCCTCACGGGGGCAGCCAAAGCCTCTCTTTTACAATGAAGGGACTGGGTGAGTATCTCTTGACCAGTTGGGTGGCAATCCGACATGGAGAAGAGATCACCCTTCTTGAAAGGAATGACCATTATTTTTAACACTCCCATGTTGTCTTCCTGGCAGGAACAAAGGGGCTGAATGCCTCCTACCTGTAAGGACTCCTAATGATAAGTAGAGATGTTCCAGGCTGGTGGCGAATGAACTCAGAATTAGTCCAGCAGATGCAAGCAGCCCTCCTAGCATGATACCAACTTGGCAGGATACATGATTACTGATTAAACTCCCAAGTGGGGCTTCAAAGAAATAAATAAAGCTGGTAGTTAATGCCAGGTCCCCACAAAGGTTTGTTGCAAGCCATCAAGGAAAAGGAAGCAATAGACAAGCAGGAGAAATCAGTGATCACAGCTACACCGAGTTGTCTTCCAGCATCCCCCCATCACGATGATGTGAGCACCAAAAAATGTCAAAAAACAATTTTCCTGAAAGTCAGGATAAAGCTGAAATTTACATTACCGTTCTCAGCAGCTATTTTAGTAGATCAAAATCATTACGGGATACAGCTACTCTGCAGTTTTTGGGGTCAAGAGAGGCCACAGTGACAACCCACACTGTTCACTACTCTCCCACCTGAAATTTGCACTTCAGCCCTCAGCAAGTTCAGGTGTCCTTCCTTGCCACTCCCTGGCCATGTGAGCTTCGTGTCAGGCCCAAACAGGAGAGGTCTCACATCTTTTGGACCACCTCCAGGGTTGCTACACTTCTCCTGCATTTCTCCCATGGCCTGTCATCACCAGCCCTCTTCCTCTTCACTACCTGCAATACCAGGTCAAGGTTATCCTTATTTCTCTTTATTCTCCAAGATAGACTCTGGCTGACACAGAACAATTGCTATGTCTTATTCCAACTGTGCCCCTGTGCCTTTGTAGAAATTCCCATAGAGCATAGATTTTCACCCAGCTATACATTTTTAAAGTAAACCTATGAGTAATTTGGTACAACTGCTGCATTGATGTGTGTCATGTAACACATGTAACACTGAATTTTCTTTAGATGGAAAAGACTATTCGTAGATGTGCAGGTTTGCTAAAAGGATGACTATGACTTGATCTGAAGGCAAGATATACGCCCTGTGCTAAGTCTCAAATACGATTCCAATCAAAACACAAAAGAAACACGTGCTCAGTTAGTAGCTCACAAACACAACTCGTCCCACTAGACCTCGACAAAAGTACATTTCTCAAAACTTAGATCATTCGACAAAACAAAGTTCTGCTTCTTCTCTATAGTATGAAGACACTCCCTTCCTGCACAACTATGTTGAGGGAAGCAACTTGCATATACCATACCCCAGAGACCCCACAGTATCTGTCTTTCCCAGCTGACTCCACTAGTTTTCAACATGCTAAAACCAGATGGAGCTGAAGAAAAAGCAGTCACAGTAGTCTTAAAAAGGTAATACACACCACAGAGCATTGTAGCACAATCAACAATGGAGTGGATCCATGCTGTTCTGGCATAATCCTGCCCAAAGTATGCCTGGAACTCAACAAAAAAAATGGAGATGCACCTAGGAAAGAAAACATGAACATGAATCTGTTGAATGTGGAACATTGCCTCACAGAAAACACTAGACTCACTCTTCGGGTATAGAGTACCCACTTGAAGGTCCTCTCCAGTGCTCAGGAAAATCAGAACTGTGGTTTGCCTAAATCCCGGTGAGATGCAGAAATTTTTACACAGTTTCTAAAGGATATTGGAAATGAAGGACTACCTTAATGCACAAGGGACAAGACATGAAATGATGTATGCAAGCTGAGTAATTTCAACAGTACTCTCTGTGAGGCACCTAGGCTGGGGTGATTCAACCAGACAAGAATCATTGCTTTGCGCTGGCAACAGCTTAATCACAAATTGGTGTCCAACTATTATCCTAACAGCGGGATTGGACAGTTAGGCTGACGTAGGACCTAATTCAGACAGATAACTACTTCAAAGTGGTATCTGCTGCTAGATATTATTTTTAACTGGATCTAAACTGAAGTTGTAATTATCACAAACTTACAGACCACATCATGATGTTGCTTCCCTAGTACACAAAGTCTCAGCTCTCCAGTTCTTCACCGACCTGGTTTCTCACTAGTGGTGGCATTCACCTCTGCAAAAAACGGCCAGGCAGAACCAGCATAGTACCTATAGAGTCAACACTACCTATAGCTATGTGTTCACAGATGTACAAGTGCAAAGCAAGTGAAAAGCAACTGCTCATAAACGGAGAATCAAAACACAGCAGGAGCCCACAGACATTCCAACAGTTTATTAAAATGCTTCTAGGAGAGGTTACTTTGCTCTGCTTAACGAGTGTTACTGTTCTACCTGTCTCTGCAGGGGGGCGGATTAAAAGGCTGAATAGCTGCATTCTGGTTTCTGAATCAGCAACAGATCCCTTTTGCCCTCTTTTTTCCTCCTGCAAATCAGCAAACAACCACTTTCTTCAGCTTTTTTCCTGCACATACTTCACTCTTGTATATACTTGAGATGTGTTCCAGCCATTAAATGATTTCTTGGATGTAACACATTTCAAACAGCAAAAAAGAATTAAATCTACTAGGAAATCTCTACCCATATTACATATGGGTATATGTGCATACATAAATGAACATTGTGTCAGCATCTCCATGTCTCTTGTGCTGTTGATTCCAAGACCCTAGACTTTAGACCTCTAAACCTGGCAGCTTTATTTCAAAAGAAAGGTAAAATTTACATTGGAAACATTATATTTACATTATACTGACTGTTCAACAAGACACTGTCCACTGAGACAGTATTCCTCACTTATCAGGGTGCCTTTATCTCCTTAATATATCTTAAATGTCCGTGTTCACACACACCAGGCTCCTCTGTCTCCAGCCAACATCAAAGTCACCCAACAGCAGCTGTGGAAGCTATCTCATTCCGGATGTATACATTATGTTTACACAAGGCAGCAGTCTATTCTTGTTCTTTCTTTTAAGAAGCCTTTTTTAAAAAACACATTCTGTGTATTTTGGATATCAAAGGGTGGAGATAGCTGCCTCCTCTCTAGGGCACAAACCTGCTGCAGGCAGGATGGCACCTGAGGTGCTTGCCATAGAAGAAGGGGGTGTTTACAGGTTTTTCAGACTCAGGAGCCAAACAAGTTCACTGGGACTAGCAGAAAGGAGCATGGCTGTTGGATCAGAGTGACACAGTGGACCCAAAGGGACCCTACATGATTCCTCCCTCCCTGACCAAACCACCACAGCCTGAAACAATCCTGCCTGCCCCAGGCTTTGATCCTGTAAGAAGTCAAGGAGAGGGTGCTAAGAGATTGAACAGCTCTCAGAGGCTGAAACCAGAGGGCTCATAATCCCTCAGCCCTCCCCATAGCCTTAGTGGTTTCAGGAAGCTTTGAAAAATGTAGCAAGAGAGAGGTTTGTAGCTAGTCAGAATAATCCCTGTGGTGGGAGATCAGTGGAGACGCCAGTTCCTCTTCCTATGGGAGGAAGAAAAAAACACAAGGGGGTGTAATGCCACAAACAGAGTAGAAAGAGAAGAAGCAAGCCCCTTTACCTCGTTACTGCCCTGGTACAGATAGTGACAAGGAAGCAGCCGGCAACGATCATCCACCCCCAGCCCCCGTCAGGAGGGCCAGCGTGCTGGGCCCGCCGTGGCGAGGCCATGGTGCCGGCCAGGGCGATTCCTGCCTCTTCCCCGCCTCAGTAGCAGGGGCCAACTCCGGCCGGCTTGCCCAGCATGGGCCCTGGCCGCCTGGCACAGGGGTCACTGGCCATCTGGAGACGGAGAGAGAAAAAAAACAGTCAAGGAGGGAATCAGGGTACATCGCACACACTTTAGATCCACACGGCTGAGCTAGGACATGCTGCTTTGGCCTCACCCTACAAAAGCCAGGGTTTTCTTTCAAATGCAGTCTGTGAAAAACTGTTGGAAGCAAGAGCGCCACTGGAATTTGGCCCTGTGTCTGGTATAATTTATTTCAGGGTAATGTGCCTAGCAGTTACATCCTAGCACAATACCCTTCTTACCCTCAAATGTCATTAACAGATACATGTAAGTCATAAACGTTACTGGTGCCAGTCACTACAGGTTGTTTACCTCCAGTGGGTTTTCCCGACTCACATCAGGCCTTGGCCTAAATTGTATTTGCAATTGCAGTCTCCCTCAAAGTAGCTATGCATCCTCATACACAATTTAGTGCAAAATTTTTGTTTCCACCTTTATCCGAAAAGGGAATATTCACTGCAGTGCTGATGTTGAATTGACCACATTGTTCTTAGAAGCCAAATCTTAGATGAAGGCTGTAATCAGACAGGACATGGTGACTTCATTTTCTGAGCATGGATAGTTCACTGAAAGTTAGAGCTGGACTATCCCCATCTTCTATCCACTTAGTGTCTGCATCCAGGCCATGACATGGGCTCTAAGTGCACACTGAGTGCTGCAGGAGGCCAAATGACACCCACAGGACCCTAGATGAGTAACCAAGTCATGTATGTTGGAGTAGCTTTGCTAATGCTGTGGGTACCACCAGCAGCATGGGAACAACAGCCCTTTAGTCCTTTCTGCAACAGTGATTGCACGGCAGGGCTAGATCCAGGGACCCAGGACACCCCATGTTTTTGCAATTGCCAGCAGACACCTAGCCCCTGGGGTGAATCAAAGATTTATAAGATATAAGCAAACTATCTGGGATGTCTTTCAAGTTTTGCTTGGAGAGAAACCTCAAACAGCTTCTACACCGCCTAATATGACAGATGCTGAATATGCAACATTCCCACTGACAAGAACCATGGGCTTCCCAGGATATGTTGCCTGTTACAGCACATAAGAGGGCTGCCAAGTTGCTCAGAAGTGCAACTCAAGAAAGCAGCCACATGGCTAACTATGTCCTTCCTCAGGTCTTAAAGATGCTCAGCCAAGTAATGCTTAAGGCTTGGCTCTGCAAAGCCCAGAGGTCCCTGACACAAAACAGCAAGGCACCCGCAGAGCCAACCCTAAAATATCACTGCAGGTGAACCTTTGAGAAGTGTTCATCAGCTTCCTTCCCTGAGATATCATAAGGGACATCTCAAAACCACTAAAAAATAATTTCAAGAAAACATGTATGTTGCCAGACTTAAAGATGAACAAAGTAGGAGAAAATAGGAATGACAAACCAAAACCCACAGTGCATTGAAAGCTTAAATTTGTACTGTGCTGTAAATAAAATCCTGTCACAACACTGTACAAGAGAATCAGTGGGCTCTTTTTTGGTAGTCTGCTGATTTAAAAAGGATAAGAAGCCTTATCCTCATCTACCTGCTTGGCTTTCAAAGCCCAGGAACTGCAGCTGATCACATAGGGCACAATCAAGCCCTATATACAATCACAAGTCAGTCCATAAATGCTGAGACCAGAAAAAACACATACAATTTTCAAAGACAGGAGTCAAGCCCAAAACCCAGTGGTTGTGCTGTCATGAGGCATCTGACTTGCCATAGAAAGTTAACAGCAAAAGAACCGTTTGTATCCTCAAAACAAAATGTGTGTTTGTCAATGCTTTTGAGCAGTGATTTAAGGTAACCATGCTTGAAACTACCCTTGAAAAATATCAGCAAATAAAAATATCCACAAAAGATGCCAGAACTATATTATACTGCCATCCGGTTACATAAGCTAAAAAAGCTACCACAAAGCATCTGTTCCAGGTCTTTGTGTATTCCTGAAGGCTCATTTATTTGTCCCTGTGTGCTAGTCAGTCCATTAGTTATCACTCATTTTACTCGAGGTCAAAAATGTTATATACCATTTAGAAAGAAAAATTATTCCTATTTTCTCTCTTTGTGTAATAGACTTCATTAATATTTATTTACAAGTAAATATTTGTATAAAGCTTTTCAAAGATTCAGAGCTGAAAGCAATGCATACTATAAGCGTTAGAAGATGTACTAATGCAGCCTGTGCTATTCTCTTCTCCATTGTCACAAACATCTGTTTCATTGTAAGTTAAATCACATTATAAAGTCTTTGCAATGTCTGTGTTATCCTCTGTGTTTATATGAAGTCTAGCACAACAGGGATCTTCACTGCAGCACAAAGTATTTTTACAATATAACATGCACTGATAACTTAGAAAAGAACTTAGGTGTGATAAAAGGAAAATTTCTAATAACCTGCTTGCTTGTCACTTCTGTGGCTCTTCGGAGAGATACGCATTGCTCCATCCTGCCTGATTACAGAAATGTTTCACTCTTTATACAAAAATCTCACATGGGACATCTGACATAGCTATAGCTTGGATTATATAGCAACGGTCACAGCAGCTCACAACAGCCAAATTAGAATTGACAGATGGAGTTATAAGAGCTTTTGCGAGCAGCCACCAAACCCGGTATTTCATGCATAGAGGTTCCTAAGTGAGTTTCAAGGATCCCAGCTTTACAAGTTCATTCCTACAACTGATTAGAAAAAGAACATGAAGCAAATGAGATCCAAATGAGTTTATGATTTCAAATCCCATCTTCAAGATATTCAATAGTCTGGGCTTACATACACAAAAGGTCAATGAAAGCTCTGAAATAGAGATCAGGACAGTTTGCCTTTTCTGGCACAACTTTCCAGTACACAGCAAAATTTGCCAGTGCAGTTGACAGAGCTTTCTGAGCGGCCTCTGCAGGTGCCCACATGACCCCCAGGATGTCACTGGCCTCTTCACAAGCCTTGTGACATTTTGCTTGAAGAGCAAAGTTCATTTTTTGACCTTACCTATTTGCTTCAGGACAAACAGACAGCAGTGCCAGTGTGTACACCCACTATTCCTCCACCACTGTGTCCTGAAACAAACTCTCTGACACGAACACAGACAAATGGAGGCAAAAGTAAATCAGATCAGCTAACGCAGTAAAATAAGAAAGCTCGTGTGTAAGCAAGTGTAGCGTTATTCACAAAATCCATGAGAGATGCTGAAAATGCATGCACTTGAAAGGTAAAGGATGACAGGTACATGGTACAGAAGACACATCTATGGAAATGCCACTTGGCACACACATTCTGTATTTTCCTTCCAGGATGTACTGCTAATTTGTGAGCAGACCATACTTCTTGTGTTGAATCCATCCAATGAGACAGTTTTGCAGGGTTTATGTTACTTTTTGAGTAAGCTGACATGAAATAATGACTGGGTTTTTAACTAGTAAGGTCAATTATACATCCCCTCCTGTGTAATTCCAAGCAACAACTGTCTCATTAAAGGTGAAATGTGTGCAAATATTGGATCAACAAGTTACCTGATGGCTAAGGCAGTGGTTACATGATTCTTCGTGCCAGATCTTCAAGCAGTACAATTTGATGCAAACAATTATGAAGCAGTACAATTTGATGCAAACAACTGTCATGTCCCTGTCTACTTAGATGGAAAACAAAATTCAACACTTTTGTAGGTGTCTGCATCTAACCGTACGGAAAGCTGATGCCCAATCCAATGAAGCCAGAGTGGCACAAACAGATTATATCCCGATCTGGCAATAAAGTCTCCCATTACATTACCCTGCAAAATTCACTTGAAAAAGCAGAGCAAGACCAGTGCTTTGCACCATGCGGCTACAACATTTTGCATCTAATACAAGGGGCCACAAAGGTGGATTGATTGCATTACTGCAAGCTTAATACACTCAAATACCTGGATGATCAAATAGCCCATAAGAATCCATGGCAGCCGTCTGAATTAACAGGACACTAACTCAAATTAATTTGCTCAAGGCTTTCCTGGCAATCACAAGTAACACAGTTAGCTAGAGTTTCCATAAGCACATGATACATCACAGAGGGATCCTGAGCAGTTCAGACATACCTCTATAGCACTTTTCCAGAGGCTTGGCAAGGCAGGACTTCTTATTTAGGATCTCAGCAGGATCTTTCACTGCCCCTTCTGGAGGGATGAAAATTTCATTTGAAGTTCTGATTATTAAGGGTGGAGGAGGAAGTTTCAAGAAAGCCGGAAGGGACAACAGTAACCCTTCGAAAAGCAAATTTCTTCAATAAGAAACATATGCAAAACTTTTCAGGAGTCAATCATTTCCACATACAGAGCCCTAACTAATTTTAATGCACAAACTGCAATAGCTGAATACCATGACCTCAGGCTAGACTTCTGGCCCAACTTCCCAGGCAAGCTTCAGATCAGGTCTGAGACCCTGGTTCACGTTTTAGCTGTACATTAACGTACTTGGGAAGAATTTGATGACATATCAGGCTAAGCAAACATAGATTAGGTATTTGGTTACATGATCACTTGCTGTTTTTCTCACGGAAATCCGCCTGTCAACGTACACACAAACGGCAAATATTTAAGGACTTTACAAGTGACCGAAAACAGCCATACCATAAGAAACGCCTGGTCAACATAGAAAGAGGCCACCCAACCTCCTCATAGTAGGATCAGTGCAGACCTCACCTTGACTTCACACTCGCTTCAAGGAGTACTGTGCCTTTCATAGCCACTGAACTAACAGGCAAGTGAAAAAATTATATTTCTTGTTGCTGCACATGTCTAATAAATATTTATTACGTTAAACTTGGAAACATGGTTTAGTGGTCATGGTAGTGTTGGGTAGATGGTTGGACTAGATGATCTTAGAGGTCTTTTCCAACCTCAATGATTCTATGGACAGTACAAATTGTGGACTCTGCAAACATAATCGAACAGGCACAAAGCATATACTTTGCTGAGCAACCATGTCCTCCCCTTCTCAGGCCCACCTTGGTTTGCTCTCATGTTGCATCTTTTTCTCAACTGCTCTACCTTTGGCACTACAAGGCCTGATCCCCACTGGCAGGGCTACTATAACACACCTCAGATGTGCGTATTTTCTGCCTGAGATGGCTAAAGGAAAGCAGGATTAAAAGAAAAGCTTGGGAAAGAGCTCTGCACCTTGCAACATTTGCTAGATAATTTTCACTCAAGCATTAAGCAAATGTGCTTTTCTGTGAGTTCAAAGAAGGCTTAAGCGAGGTGAAGGTGGCAACAAATTCTGCTGATCCCTAAGAAAGCCTTAGTTACCCAGCAAGCCCTGACAGCTCACTAAACAGCAACTCTATTCCTCAATCAATACATCAGATTTAATCTGGCAGGAAAAACAACGTATCAGTTACTTCAGCAGCTGTTTTTGAGAACCCTGTAAAGAAAACAATAGCTCCTGAGAGCATCTCCCTTACTCGGTCCGCTCAGCCAGCAGAAGGGAGTGGGTGAGGTTTTACTAAAAAGGCACTGCTATAACCTTGCACCTCATCACGCGGTCCCTTTTGCCGGAGAAAGGAGCACAGAAATCCACGGCAGCCTAGCAACTGGCCAGCACAGCGACAGGAGCCACTGACCTTTTAAAAACACGGCACACAGCCAGCGAAGCACTTGTTGCCCCCTCCACCTGCCATAAAGATTTTCTTCTTTAAACAAATTGATTCAATAATGATATCGCAACAGTATTAAGTGAAGACACGAAGCATTTGTGTGATGAAGGACAGAGGTAGAGCAGGTACAATCGCACGGGCCTGCCTGGGGGCAGGGGGTTGCTTTTTTTCCTACCTTGTTCGGCTGCTTCGTTTACAGCACTGATGTTCCTGGGCAGCTCCATGATCTCAAGAAATACTAACTCACCTGCCACACACTTTGGATGTTTTTTTGAAAATGCTCCATTTGTAGAAGGATATGGCTTCAGCCAGAGGAACAGGCACAAGGTCAGGTTTGTATCACAGCTGCCCCATGGCGAGAGCACTCAGCCCCCTGCACCGTACTGGGGGATCTCACCCCATTACTTTCTGCTTCTTCACACTCTCATGGCCACACAAAAAAAATAAAATGGCTGTGCATTAAGATGTCTTTGCAATTTCTTTCAGAACTGCATAGAAGGATTTGGTGCAGTTTATTCCAAAGGAGCTGGCCAAATACATATATCAGCATAAGCAAGCACAGAATCCATCACCTACTTTTACCTATTTGATAGTAGGGATGCATATGAGAGAAGAATGAAAAGGAGACTTATCTAGAATTTTCTTTCTGGATCAGTAAGATACATACATACGAACACACAAACTGTATGTGCCATTTGCTACCTTCACAGCGACAATGGGTTGGGTGCGGCCTGAGAACCTTGTCTCTGTGTCCAGATGCCAGGGCACACCCCCAGAACAGGTTCATTCACATCAATGAATTTAAATTCTATTTTTCCTGTGAACAGCAATGCACACAGCTTTCAAAGTCACTTTGAGAACATTCGTGCAGCTGAATTTTATGAAGAACAATTATGAAGCAGCTTAAACATAGCTGGATAAAATTCATTAATGCTTAGACTGAAAGGTAATGGAATTGCATATATTTACTACATTTACCATCCTATGCACCTAGCTTTAGGGTAGTCTTAATACTTTCCTGTATTTACTCTATTCATGTAGCTCTTGGACAGTTCGTCTATCTTTCTTACTTTTCTTTACCTTAAGATTGTACCAAGCATTAATTATTTGTAGTCATTTGCTACATTCATCTATGTTAACCTCTCATTTTAATACTCTTTCTTTCTGCTCCCTTTGCTCTGACTGCTGCAACTTTAATAAAGAAAAAACCCTAAAATACTGAAGAAAATAACTACAAATTAAAAAGAATAAAAGGGGCCCAGAATGAGTAGTAAAGGGTAAAAGAAGGGGAGAGAAAGAAAGAAAAATGCTAAATGACAAAGAGAAACATTGTATGTGCTGTGTGACAGTGAATCATAAGAAATGTATAAGATGAAATATTTAATAAGTTTTGAAATAGTTAAATTTTTAGGTCTGTGTGGATGACCTTATCTGTAACAATCTGCAGTAGAGAAATAACCTTAAACAAATTAGCAGGTTAAAGGGAAGACAGAAAACTGGCATAATCCTGATTACCAATTAATGGCCAATTGCCTTCTTGTCACAGGTTTCTCTAATTCCCTGGTGTCAGAGATCTCCCTTCCCCATTGACCGGTGTCCTCCTCAGAGGCTAGGTTAATCTATAAATAATGTAGATTAACTATAGAGGAAAAAAAATAAAGAAAATTAATATTTTTGTATTTGCACAGAAACCTTGACTTTAATCAACTTAACTCCACCTGGAAATGTGCATTTTTGATCAGCGTTCTGAAAGGTTTTTAAACTAACAAGCATGGTGCTCACCATTGCATTCCTCATTGTGACAAAAATAACAAGAGGGCTCAACTATTCTCCTTGAGTACACGGTTATTACCGAAATCTGAGCTGAGCCCGTCAGCACGCGCACCCTTAGCAAGGTTACGGTCACACATGTTCCATCAAAGACGTATTTTCTCACTGAGAGGAGACCTCTACTAATTGACTAAATGATAGACAAAGAGTCACACTGCTGTGGGTGGGGAACTGTTACAATCTCTAGCTCCATTTTAACATTTTCATTCCCATGCAAATAAGAGACAGTACCCAAAAACCATTACAAAAAGTATCAGGAAAGCTTTTGGGGAGGAAATTATCAGTCCCTGCCGTGCCATAACTGCTGTTACACACCATAACATGACAACATTTTGAAATTTTTGCGGAGGGGTTGCTGATGACATTATCTTATGTTCTCAACACACAGACAAGTCAGAATTTTCTGTTTGCTGCTTTTCTAATTTTTCTTTTCTAAATTTTTCAGTATTTCTCCTTAATCCTAATATTTCTAATATCTAATGCTAATAATTATTTCAAACATATGGTGGGTAGGCAATGGTTGTGGAAGATTTGTTTATTTATTTACAGTAAAATATATTTATTGATTTATAATTACATTAATCTGTTGCTTTTGAGTTTTATAATGTATCATTAATAACCACTAAGTATTCTGTCAAGCATTTCTCACTTGACTAAGTATGCGATAGTGCAACAATTTCCTGAGTCATGACTATCTGTACGAGGATCTGTGAGCTTTTCTGGATCCGGTACTTGTTAGCGTCCATTATATCCTTAAAGAAATGTTAATGTATGACCATAAATGTTTAGAAATTTTGAAAAAGCTTTTTATTCAAAGTAGTCTTTAGCTGACACCTTTCTCACATCTGGTATATTAATTTTTCCACCTTCAAGAAAGTCGCTCTGAGGAAGAATGCCACTGCAAAGCTGCCATGGAACATGTGAGAATAGGATATTTTTTCCCAGACCATTACCCAGTCAGCCACTGGAAATCACTACTCTCCCCTTCTGTTATTGATTCTGCACCCCAGACTCTACTTTGGTGACAAGGATCCAGAAACCAACCTCTTTTAGGTTGGCTGGGGACAACCTGGCAAAGGGGATAACCAGCAAAGGCTCTTCCCATCCCTCCAGAGAAAATCAAGATGTTACCAGGCACCCCAGGAGTGCTCAGGGACCAATGGCGCAGCTGTGCCTGCCTAAAACCGAGGTGGTGAAGACTGTGGAGACGCGTTCCTGCATGCACTTGGAATTGCCAAAGGCCACCCAAAACCTGGTTGCTGCCAGCTTTTATGTCTCCTCTCTGATAAGAAATCAGTGTAAAGGGATACCAGTCCCAGGGAGGGGGGCTCACAGCGTGGGGAAGCACTGGCAACCCTTCTGCTGTGTCCGGGGAGAGCTACCACCCTGCGCTCAGACACTGCCGAGGGCAAAGGGGAAGCCAAGAAAGTAGGAGGCTTGACTATGGGAAACTGATATGCCCTCACTTAGAAATTTCAGTGATGTACTTAAGGAAAACACACTTGTACTTTGAACTCTCTTGCGGTTGTCATTTTTTCAGCCCTTCAGTTTATGGAAAAGCCTTATTCAAGTCATGCATTGCTAATTTGGTTTATAATGTCCTTGAGGTTCCTGGCTGGGTCTTAGTAAAATGAGGAACTGCACTTAAACAAAGTAATCTTTTTTTCCTCCCCTGTTCTTGAAGTGTTCAGAGCCTGAACAGCATTGTTTTTTAAACAATTCACACAAAAAAATAATTTTCACTGTTAACTTTCAACATGTGAATCTTACAGAAGTGCTTTCTAAAGGGAAAGGTGATGACTGTTTTGGAAAACAAATTCTGTGCCTATCCAGAAGATTGCCTCTATTTATCTGATGTTCTAGGGCAGCTGTTAGCGACAATTCATCTTCTCCTACAATATCCAAGATCTGTTTGCAAAAACTAACAAGGCATGAAAAGGCAAGGCAGGTTATTTCCTTTTGATCACACAAGCTTATGTTCTGAAACAAAGCTATTAGGATACTTAATGCTATACGTGCTCTTCTAATGGACAATATGGACTGTACGATTACAAACTGCCACTGTGACTGTTATTCTTCTCGGAAAGTTTTTAGCTGAAAACCTTGCAATCTGTTAAATTAAGATAGCACTACTATCATTTCAAAGAGACAATTAATTTTTTCTTTACCGATGACAATATATAATTATTGTATATACCATGGTGCGTTACTATAATCCTCTTCAGGAATGGCAGAAAAATCTCTATATAATGGAAAGGCAACAGTTTAAGACAAAAAACAGGATGTCTGCTGTTTCCTGAAGCAGGCTTCCAACAGCAACTGCTGATCAGTGTTGCTTTACAGGGTTATGTATACCTGAGAATTTACATTATATATATTATATA
>NW_009736975.1:0-3240 GCF_000703405.1 Apaloderma vittatum | reverse complement strand
CAAAGGCTCTTTTAAGAGCCACTCCATGCACAATGAAAAGAGCTGTAGCACCTTTTTACAACTGGTATTTTTAGAAATAATGTTTGGGTTTTTTTCCTGGACTGTAGCATTTGACTTTATGGACCCTGCTCTTCTAACATTCTACTGCATTCCTTGGATCTGCACATTTATGTATTACAAACCCTGGAATCTCTAAGTTTCATGCTTTGCAATTCACCAGCAAGCTTTACACATATCAGGAGTAACAGGCACTTACTGAACGTTGGATGAGGGAGAGGCAAAATAGGAGTCAGAGAGAAGATCAAGCAGTGAGTCAAAACCATTGGGTAGAATAAGTTTTTACATCACTGTGACTGCTTCAGGCTCGGAACAGCTTTGAATGGGGAGGCGAGGGTGAGACATGGCTCTGCGACAGCCCCAGGCTCAGGTGCTCTGCCTCTTAAATGCTCCAAGGTGACTGGGTCTAGGCAAGAGCAGAAACCTGCAGCTCATTGGAAGTGTGTTACTGTTGAATCTAGCTAAGGCAGTGTCCTAGTTTAAGCTTAAAAGAACTAATTCTCTTCAGTGATTTTACTTTTGAGCTCTGCTTCCTCTTGACAGCCTGCACTTTCTGGAATTGGCAGCATGTTTTTGCAGTGTCTGCGACTAGTAGTGATAACATCCAATGTTTACAGTTACTACCAGGTATGCAGAAAGGCTCTTATACTTATTCCTGTAGTGACCAAGGTCACTACTGGATCTGGTGTGCCATGCTGGGGGTGCCAGGAAGTAAAAGAAGTAAATAGAGTAAAATGCTGCACTTCGGGTTTGTAACAGACGGGACAGGTAACCAAAAAGAGTATTCCATTCCATATACATCATATTTAGTGTAAAACCGAGAGTTTGAGGGGCCTTAAGGCCTCTTCTTCAATGGCTGGCATCTGAGGACTCCATCCAATCTGTCTTTGATCCAAATCCCGAGTTCCCAAATCCAGCTCCTGTACCTGGTTCCCCTCTGCTCTGAACCTGGGGTTGCTCTGGTGCTGCTCTGCAGCATCAGTGAGGATTGCTATCTGGGAGGAGTTAGGTTCGATTCCAAATTTGTACACATTTGTATATAGTTCATTATTTTTTATTATTTCCTTATTAGCTCTATTATTGTTTTATGAAAACTGTTTTACTTTCTTTTCCAATCCATAAATCTCTCTGCCTTATTCCCTTTCCCTTCCTGTTTGGGGGAGGGAAAGGGGTTAGAGCATCTGGCAGCAGTCAGTGGCCAGCCTTAACCCTCAACAGCACTATTCTGTTTTAAAGGGAGCTGGTGCCTTGCTCCAAAAGTTGCTCACACCAGGAGCGAGCATATTTATCCAAAAAGATCAAATTTTTTGGTTGGTCTTGAAAAGACAAATGAACATGCTGAAGAAACAGGTGTATAGGGCTCACAGCACAAAAATATCCTAAAAAGTCCAAGAAACTATAAGTACTGTACACAAGAATAACTATCAAGTTTTACTGCACTAGTTACCATTGATAATACAAACCCGGAAAAAATATTTACGTATTTACTAATGGTTGGCTTTTTCCTCCCCTCCACCCCCCCCCCGGAGTGTTATATTTAATAAGAAATTATAAGAGTGGAAATATATGTGTTCTTCCAATAATGACTGTACATGTATTTGTCCTGGAACTTGCACTTCCCTAGACAGTGATCACAAGATTTTACACAGTCAATAAATACGCTGAGTTGTCAGATTTCTCCAGTCATGTTTCTAGGGTTCTTCATAAGATGCTGCCAGGAGATATGTACATGTCTGCACTTTCAACTTTTGTTATAAGGACACACCTTTGCTCAAATTGTTACCAAAAGATGTGCAGAGCACAGGTTAGTTTTGTTCTGTTTCACTGATGTCTAAGAAGAGCCTGAACATTAAAATGAGATCTCAGATTCATAATGGAGACAGGGCAGATTCCATTAACAAAGGTGGAGGAAAAGATCTTATGACAAGAGGAAAACCCAGTGGAATTTGAATGTTTTATATGTGAATGAACAGAAACAGTGACTTCTCTGAAATATTAAAACAGCTACACAGTGCAAGACAACACAATTAACCAAGAAAATTAACTAAAGGACAACTGTTAACCTCCTTCCTTCAAAACTTCACTGAATCAATTAAATTCTAATAAGTGATGAACTGATCCTACCCTATATTCGACTAAATCCGCTTTGTTTTTATCATCAAACAGAAAAGGCTTGTCCTCAGTCCTGAAAACTATGTAAAAGTAATTAATGCAGGCCTCTCATTGGTTAAAAAGCTGCTCCCTTTCCTCCAGCTGTTTTGTTCCCCTAAAAAAAAAGCCACAAAACTTGTGCTTTCCATTTATTTGCAATATTAGAGGGAGGACTTCCAAGAACATCTTGTTTTTTCCAAGCTTTCCTTTGTCCTCTACTCCAAACTTTCCTCAATGTTATAAATCAAACGAACTAGATTTGATAATATAAATGGCAATTTGACTAATTTATTAAATTTTGCATTTTTATTTTACAGTTAGGATTTTTAGAGTATATGCTAGCGAGAGCAATGGTAGATAATATATATATTGATTATTCTTTAATAAAAAGCTGTTTCAATCTGTTTTCCAATACGAACTCAGGTTCTGTCTTCAAAGTTGCTTAAAGAGAAGACTTGCACTGTTCCATAAAACAATTGTAAAATAAAATATTTCACAGGATGCTTCAAGTCTGTGGAGATGGCAGAACTAGCATCAACTTTCTAGTCTAATCGAAAGATCATAACTCTTGCCATAAGTATTAAATATTTATTTACTATGTCTGAGCAAATAATTTTATGTGCTTTTTTTCCCGTATTTAAGAATTCCCCGAATTCCTCACTGCATGAGCATGCAAATTTGCTTAAAAAAAAATTAGTATGACACTATTTAACTTATAAACGTTTTCACCAAAACTAGAGTAATTAAAATGGCCTATTTTAGAGTATACAGAGGAATCTGGGAAGGAGAGCTAGAGAAACCGAGAAGGAATTTAACGATAAAATAGGGTTATCAGCGATTATAGGAAAATTTAAGATTTAACACTACCTGAGAACTTCAAGATAATTTGTAGCCAAAAAGCGTAAACAGCCCTCTTGTGCCACTTGGTGGCTCTTAAAAGAGCCTTTAGAGCGTAGGGATGAAGGACCACGGAGGCTGAGGGTGAGCAAGAGCCTCAGGCGCGCTCGCCGCGGATGCGCCGGGCCAGCTGGA
>NW_009736974.1:26061-27001 GCF_000703405.1 Apaloderma vittatum | reverse complement strand
CGACTCCTGAAACTTCAGGGCCCCCGTAGGGCTCTCTGGGGTCTGGCAGAGCTTGATGGTCCCACACACCCCCTTTGGGTTTGACTGTGGTGGGGAAGGGTGGAGCAGAGGGATGGGGGATCAGGGATGTACCTGCCCCATCACCCGGTTCATTGCCATTCCCATCTCACCCAAGGGTCCCACCTCCCTTGCCCTGCAAGCCCCCAAGACAGTCTGAATCATAGACAAACAAACCCCCCAAAAAAACCCCAAACAAACCAAAAAAATACCCCTAGGAGGGTTTTTCCCCACAGCAGTTACCAGCACTTGCTTGCCCAGCTGGACAAGGATGAGGACGCCGGTGTCCACCATCCTCTTGCACTTGACGGACCAGTCCTGGAAGGGCAGGTACTGGCATTTCTTATCCAAAAAGAGCCGTATTTTTTCCTAGGGGATAAGGAGGAGAGCTCAGGGCTGGGCTGGCCCCACAGTGGAGCTGAGGACACACGCACCCAGACACAACCCACCCGCACCATGACCCACCTCGGTACGGTTGTCCTGCAGGATCTTGCCCACCACGGAGACGGCCACCTGGCATAGGTGACATGGGATCCCCTTCTGCTGAGTGAGGGGAATGTGTTAGGGTGCTGCCATGACACCAAAACCACCCCTCCCATGCTGCAAAATCCCAACCTTCTATTCCAAAAAACAGCCTCAAGAGTCACTTGGAGGGGTTACCCACCCAATTTTGTCGCCCACCCTGCGTCAGTGGAGGCTCTTTAGGGTACCCAAGATTCTCCTCTCCAGCTCCATATTTTGGGGCATGAGGGGCACATCCCTCCACCCACCCACCCACCATCCCCCCACATCGACACACGGGTACCCCCAGGGCCTGGTCCCAGACGGTGATCCGGCACAGCTCCAGCACCCCGCACTTGGCCGCCGTCGCCACGTCGCGGCA
>NW_009736974.1:25716-25980 GCF_000703405.1 Apaloderma vittatum | reverse complement strand
TCCCTGCCCTGGGCACCCCAAAACCATCACCTGCCCCTCACCAGCTTCCCCACTAGCACCCTGACGCCAGCCCTGCGAGCCGAGGGCACCACTCTGATTCACCCTCAGCTTTCACAACAGAGGTGGGCATGTTGGGGTTTTTAGATGAATTCTTTTTAATTTATTTTTTTTTAAGACCACCGATGGCTTTTCCAGTGGGACATTGCAGCAGCTTTGGGTCAGCGTCAAACACAAAGCGAGTTTGAGGAGCATCCTCAGTCCTTG
>NW_009736974.1:25391-25627 GCF_000703405.1 Apaloderma vittatum | reverse complement strand
GCGGGTTAGCCACGCCACAGCTCCCGGCAACGATGGAGCAACTCCAGGTTTGAGAGGGTTTTATTCTCTTCTTTTTTTTTTTTAAAAAAAAAAATAATAATTTCCTCCTAACGACAGCATTTTTCTCCCGGTTCCAACTTCCCTGGCACAGGCAGTGTGGTGGTGTGGCGTAATGCAGGCGGTTTAATTGCCACTTTGGCGTCTCGGGGAGTCATTTGCGATGGGGCAAGTTTTTA
>NW_009736974.1:16206-25322 GCF_000703405.1 Apaloderma vittatum | reverse complement strand
CGGGATGGGGCCGGGGAAGAAGCGACGAGTCGCCACAACATGAGCCCCTTCACTGCCCTTATTTTAGTGGGGAGCTCCTCAGGGATGTCAAGACGCTCCCAAAAAATTGCTGTTGCAGCTCAGTGGGGGCTGGGTGGTGTTTCCACCCCGATTACCCCATCAGGTTGACAGGGCAAGAGAGAGCCCCAGGGCAGGGCGAATCGGTGTTTCCCCCCCGCTCAGGTTTCCCATGTGCGGCTTCCCACACATCAGCGCGATGTCACGGTGGCCACATCAGCTGAGCAAGTTATATTTACGTATTTTCTTTTTAACACCGGTGCTTAGCAGCAGGGTGAACAGGAATGGCAACTCAGTGGAAGCATTAAGGGGCAGCACCGAAAGTAAAAAAAAAAAATAAAAAAAATAAAGGATGCTGCCAGCATCGGCTGGTCTAAAAGCCACCGTATGTTTAGACCTTCGCCTCTCAGCTTGGCGCTTGCTTACTCCTCACTCTCCTCAAGCTGGAACTCTGCTAACAAGTGCCAGGCCAGAAAAAACAATTAATACTAATCATTAACACCTAACTGCTGAGAGCAGGGGGAGGTTGCCCGGGTGGAAAGCATGGCCAGGGGCCAGCAACCAGGGCAACCGGTGCTGTGTGAGCTCTCCTCCACGTTCCAAAGCTGTGCCATCGCACGCCCATGGGCATCCAGGCAGCAGGACGGCGGACGATGCCGTTCTCGGCAAAGCTCAGGGCAAGGAAGGGATGCTCCCGTGCCGCCTTGGTGGCCCCAGGCCAGCCAGGATTAGCCCTGTCCTGGGCTACCAGTCCTCAGGACAGGGTGGGATTTGTTTGACCCAGCCCTGAGCTCCGGAGCTGGCGGGGCTGTGCTGGCGTTACGTGAAGCCGCGGAGCACGCCGGGCGAGCCGGCTGAGCAGGTTGTGATGTAAACCCTGGGGGTGGCAGCGTGGGCTCCGACGCCCCAGTTCCTAGCCTAGTGCACACCCCTGTTACAGCAAAAAAAATCCATAATACCCTCTTCCCATCCTTAAAACCCTTCTCTGAGGCTTTGTGGTGATCCCCCAGACCCACAGCCCGGCCGTGCCACGCTGCCACCCCCAGACCCACAGCCTGGCCGTGCCACGCTGCCAGCAGCTCCGAGGGCAGGCATTGCCCGCAGGATGGACGTGCCGAGCGTGGGTGAACTTTCCTGCTCTGCCTGTTGCTGGCTGGAACACCTCGACGTGTCCCCGTCTCTCCCCTGCCCCCAAAACGGTCACGCCACACACACGGAGTCCCAATTCCTCCACTGCAAAGCTGGCAGGCCACGTCGGCAGAGCCCGATGGGCTGAGCCTGGCGCAATTAGGGTGCAAAAGAGGTTCCTCCCCTCTCAAAAGTGGGGGTTTCACCTACAGCAGCAGGGCTCCCTGGCTTCCATTTCCCCCGGAAAAAAGCAATTTCCCCTCGAGCGAGGACCAGGAGGTGGGAAAAGGGCTCTTCCCAACTTCTTTCCTGAGGCTGGGCAGAGCATGAGCCAGGGAATGCTTTCTTGCTCTTAAGGAGGGCTGGCCAGGGAACAGCAGCAAAAGGTCACCTGCTCAGAGGTAACCAAAGCCTTTGGAGACCTCTAAATAGACACACTCTTCCCACACCTCACATCCAGACCCAAGGAACGGGGGTACCACAGCTCACAGCCTCACACAAGGATGACACCGTGGTTTCCCCCAGGTCACAGGTCCCAACATCACGGGCAGCAGACAGAGCAGACATCCCATCGACCCGATTTCCTCTTTCCAAACCCTGGCACAACCCTGGCTCCCCCCTGCTCGGAGAAGGGAGGGAGCAAACCAACTTTTCACCCCAAGATCATCTTCAAAGGCAGAAGTCGCAACGCTCACGTCAAGGCAGAGCAGCTGGCCGTGCCGCCTGCCCCAGCATTCCTCTAGACTAACCCCACCCCCACGGCGGGATGAGAAAAACACACTTATGGAGCTTAAACATGAGAGCTGGGAACAATTTTGGGGTTCAGAGGGGTTTAATCTGGGCTCTCTTCAAGTCCTACACCCCCAGGCCTGGCCTTACCTTGGTAGGAGCCCAGGCACACGGAAAAGATCAGGACCCAGCCCCTCCATTTGCTCTCCATGCCGCTCCTGAGCTAGTCCTCGGCGGCTGGTTCCTCTCCGGTGCTGCTCCCAGACTGAGGAATCTTGGATGGGTTGGGAGGAGTGAGATCCTACACCTACGCTGGAGCAATTACCACACCCCTTCTTCTCCTTACGCCTTGATTATAAAATCAGCAGCAACTGTGAGTGAAGGGAGGGACTGGAGCCAGGCAGGTATTCCCAGGACATCAAATTCAGAAGCTGCTGCCCAACGCTCAACTCCATCGCTCCTGGCTGCAAAGGGTGGGCACAGGCCGGGGCAAACCACCCTACTACCCCCACACATCGCAGCTGTTTTCTGTGCTCTTCACCAAACAGAGCATCATCCCTTACCAAAAAAAAAAAAATAAGTATTAAGACCAGAAACTTTAGGACAAGTTGAATTGATGGTGTAGAGGCAGCCACGTTGTTCACTTAAAAGAATTTAAGAGAAATTTGGTTTATTCAAAATAACGAAGACAAAAGGATGGCTGCTTCAACTGCATCCAGCAGCTTCAGCAAGAACTTGCTCCTGCCTGCGCAAGGCCGAGAAAAATTGCGACACGGGGCTCCCGTTGCCTCACACCGGGTGTTGCACATTCGCGGAGGGGCCTGGCCCACAGCTGCTCTGTATAACAAAAGCCTGATGGGACACGCACCTCGCGTGGTGACAGCAACTCAAGCCCAAATCCAGCCCCGCATTCCTGGTGACGTTTTTGGGACGCGAAGGGGAAGCGACCAACATCCGTCAGCAACCGGCACGCGGCGAGGAAGTGAAACGCGTGGAACCGCTCAGTTTACAGAAGTTTTTATTGTTCATTAAGGAAGCTTTTGTGCAAAAATCAAGACAAACGTTCTTGAGAAAGCAACTGCACGTGTGTTGTCCTTCCCTCAAGCGGGTCAGGTGCCACGGTCCATAGGAAGGGAGAAAACTAGAGACCCCCAGCACTAGCACGGGATTCCCCACCGGTTCACCGCAGGTCTAAAAAAACCCCAAGAAAATTAAAACCCTGCCAACCTTTTAAGAGCAAGAGCCAAGCCGTTTCATCTCCCCCCCCGTCCCCCAAAAAAATTGTTATGAGAACACACGCCAGTTTAAAAGACTGAATACCACAGCATAACACAACCCCGTACCTCCAGGGTAGCCACAAGGAAGAGAGCTCGAGTCCGCCAGGACAGAAAGCTGCAAGTATTTTACATCTGTAGGTTTTCTCTTTTTGGTTTGTGATTTGGTTGGGGTTTTTTTCACAGCCACGAGTGCTTCAGCGTTCTGTACAAATGCAAGTGGGAAAGCCAAACCAGTATCGTCGTCGGTCAACACCGCCCAAACATTTAGTATGTACACGTAGTTAACAAAAAAAAAAGCTGCAGTTGAGTGGTTTTCCATTAAACTGTGTTAACAGTACCTTGCTCGCTGCTAAGAGGGTCCTTACCAGAGCTTCCTCCCATCCAAGACACCCTGGGAAGAGCACAGCAGTTGCCGCCACCTCTTCTGAACACTAGGACTGGAATTTTCAAAGCTCCTCCTTCTACCTTCCCAAAAAGGTCTCTTCGGAGCTACTGCTGCTGTTTTGGGGGGTTTAAGTTGTTCAGAACTACGCACTAAACACCAGGAAGGGACACAAGGTCCATCTCAAGCAACGCAAGGCCGATTCTCAACCTCCAGGCCCCAACACGTCAGGGGCTTGATTTGTTTCCCAGGTAGCAGCCGGCCTCAAAAGAATTTTGTCTGAGAGTTTTTCCATGTGTCTTCCCCTCTGTGCCGAACTCATTTCGATGTATGCACAGCCCCCGCTGACTTATTTTCTCCCCCTCTCCCTTCTCCACCTCCTCGGTGCCTGGCTGGTTGCATGTAGGAAGTCGCAAGACTAAGCGGAATTAAGCAACAAAGTAAAAAAAAAAAAAAAAAAAGAAACTAAGAAATCATTCCTTAAGTACGTCAGCATGCTTCAAATACACTGAAATCCCAACACACAGGGCTTGAGAGTAGAACACCCATGCTTAGTCCAAGGAAATAAAAAGGAGGTGATCAAAGTCTGAGGGAGGGCTTCCTTAGCTACAATAACGCCACTCAAACTGCAAAAGCATGGTCACTCCAACGCAAACTCGTCTTTTTTAGGTACCAGTTAGCTGGGCACACAGAGTCCCCCTCCTCTGCACCTGTAGAGCTTTGAAAATTCCAGCTGGAGGGATTTCCCAGATTCCACATTTTCGCTTAAAGGTTCCCCTACAGTTACACAGAAAATTAATAATTCCAGCCAGGTGTTAAAAATGCAAAGCATGTAATCTTCCCAGTGCTGGCTACTGAAAGACATCTGAAAGCTTAGCCACTATTTCATTCTTTTTTTCTTTTTAAATTAAAAGATAACAGTCTTATTTCCTTCCACCTTCTCTGCCATTCTTCCCAGCACCTAAAAACCACTTTGGTCTACCAATTAAAAAAACCTACAACACACTATTTTTAGGAGCATAACGAGTTAAACTGTACAATCAGAAATATCTTTTGTTAAGTCAACAATGAGGATCTGATCCTTCAACAGCAGCGCTGCTACAGAAGAGTTACAATAAAGGAACTTGAAGGTCAACTTGTTAACGAGGCAGAGAGGAGGGACATTCAGGATACAGCTCTCCGCCAACCTTGGCCCGCATTTTTGAGAGCCACGGCAAAACTTTCAGAACTGGAAATTCTTCTTCTAGTTCCACACGTGACGTTTGCAGTGATCAACAGCCTGGAGGAATAGAAATAGTGGATGTTAGCGGGGGGAAAAAAACAGCCCGTTCGCAAGTGAGCGTGCATCTGCACATACGGTTCAGTGCCTTATCCCGAGCCAAGATGCGGGAAGAGAATCTGTTTTTCTTAAAATAAACAATTCCAGAGAGGACGGGTGCAAACGACGACCTTGTCCCCACCCAGAAGCTTCAGGAAAGAACGCTGATGACCCTCAGCCATTAAGGCCTGGCAAAGAAAGCATCAAGCCCATGGCAATACCAGAGGCCAATTTTTAGAGTCTGATGCGAGGTCATGACACGGCCTGTTGGCCACAAGAACACACGGTCTAAATACGAAGTTCACGTTGTAACTTACTACAGACTGTGAGGTGCTAGCAGAAAAATGAGGAGAGAGGAACAAAAGGGAGAGAAGACAGTCTGCTCTAAGAAAGCTGAGGGCTATGGAAGGCCCTCTAACCAAACTCAAACCACCTCTAGCCGAACCTGAAATTCATCCCCTTCCAAGTGTGGTGTGGAAGCCATGAAAGTCATTTATTATAAGGGGCTATCAAAAACCAGTAGGAAACTCGAGGCAAGATCCCCCTTCACGTACATTGCACCGAGCAGCAGTCTCCATGTTCTTACACCAGTAACCTGGGCCCCAGACACAAGCATCTTCCCCCAGGAGAGGCTGTTGAGCTGATCCACAAACTCCAAGTTTCTGCAAAAAACAACAGCACTGGAGTCCACATCTTTGTTTTTGCACCAAGAGGTTGTGACTCCTGAGCTTCCACGTCACCGAGCACAGGAGCAACACCGGGGTAACTTCAGGAGCTCCGACACTCAACTGACACCTCGGTCACGCTCGCAGCAGAAGGAGCGGATGTGAAGTAGTCATCCGACACAAGGAAGGAGTAAGTGACCGCAAGAGCTTTTGAATTTCGAGAAACAAGAGCTTGTTACTAAACCTCAGCGGTGGATAACCACTACCGGGCTCTTTTCTCCTCTCTTTCTGTGCACAAGGCTGGCAGTGACAAGTAAGCCTGAGGTCTTGCACAACCATGTTTGCTCTGAGCATTCACCTTGCTGATTTTCATTCCAGCAGAGTTTCTGCACGCTGGGTGCTGAAAGGTACATGCGAGTAAGTCAGGATCAGCATCAGAATCCGACTTCAACAGAACTAAACACGATACTCACAGTGCAAACAAAAGTGGGATCCATCACCTCCGCCAAGAGTTGCACAACCACGGGTTCATACTGTTCCACAAACTGAACACACTGTAACAAAACACACACCTTCAGAGATTCTCCCATCTTAAAAAGAAAATAAAAATAAAAAGAGGAAGACACAGTCTTCAGCAGGCAGGCCTGTACACTAATCTGAACACTCCAGTAACACACACCAAACCGACAAACTAGGCTCTACAGACTGGAAAGGACTCAGTATTGCACTAATCACACAACTACAGAATTTTTTGCTAGCTCATGGTTATGGTGAGAAAGGGGTCAGAAGGAAAAGCACCGAGTGGGACAGGCTTTGGGAAAACAACCGAGCAGGACAGGCTTTGATTTGCAAAACTTAAAAGTCTCAAGAAATCGCCGCTGTCTCACAACGAAAGCACACTGAGCAAGCTGGAGACAAACATCCTGAACAGGAGGGCAACAACGACCCTTCAGCACTCCTAACTCGGGCAGTTGCTGTTCACTTCGGAGCAGCAAGAACCTTTCTCACTGATAGAGCACTCAGCCCTCTAGTGGAGAGGCCACTTTGAAAGCCCAGAGAGATACTGGCTACCACAGTAGAGAATAACAGAACTGATTAATAAGCAAATCACAACTCTTAAGCAGTTGGCAGGAGTAGCTGTTTCATGGCTGCTTTAAGCCTCTGTACTGTATGCCTTGTAAACTTACAAGCAGTTGCAACTTGCTGACACTGTTTTAAGATTTTTAGGTAAATTCTTACAGCAGCGGCCTAACAGGTGTTGCTTTGAGTTATGTCAGTATACTTACAATTAAAAAAAAAACAATAAACAAAAAAAACCCCAACAAACTACCCAGAGATACTGCTCTCCAGTTTTTCCAAATACTCTGCAAGATGTTTCGTCCTCCTGTTCACCTCCAGCTGCCTTGTGTAAACTGGAAGGCATGCTGCCACCCGGCAAGGACTGCGTGGTCAATCTGCCCGCCTCAGATCAAGCCTGTTCCCTTCATTTTTGCTCTGCTGCACACGAGAAGCAGCTATGCTTCAGTGCAAACTAGTCTCGGGGAAAAAAATGGAAGGATCAGGTTGCTGAAGGCAAGCCAGCGCCTCAGTTCCACCTGCAGACAGTTTGTCTCCAGCCAGAAATTTCTACTATGAGTACCTGGATATTTACAGAAGTAGAGACCCTTGAGGGATGGACCTAAAATTGGACAGAATATCAGGCGAAATGCTCAGAAAATGAGGTTAAGTGTAACTCTCGCTGTAGGACCTAGGTTCAGCAAGACTCTTTAACCCAGCACAAGCGCTTTACCTGATCGGTGACAGATGCTGGCAGGAAGTGACAGACTTTTTCCAGCAAAGCTTCAATTTCAGCTGTCGTGGCGTTCTTCTCTAGCTCTTTGTCTGCATAAGCTACCACCATCTTGCAGACATCACAGAAGCCACCTGCAGGTTTCGATACAACTGAGAAAGAGAAAAAAAGTAAAAAAAAAAAAAAAAAAAATCAGATCAATCAGGCAGTTCCCCCAAACAGAAGAAGGGAGGCAGCATCAGCAAAGCTAAACCTCATAAAAGGTATAAAGGTAGGCGAACTCGATTTTGCAATGCCTCATTACCAACCTGGCTGCTCTGGAGGTTTGTTGGCTGCACAGCATTTCAGCATTACACACACAGTTTCAGGGTTCGTTGCCTCCAAGAGCATGTCAATCAAAGCCTGGCCATAGACATCGATGAAGTCCTTACACTGGTCTTTGACACTTCCTGGGAACAGGTAGCAGATGACCTCCATTTCGTGGACAATTTCCTCCTGGAGAGCATTGAAGGACATGTAGCAAAGGAGAAACAGCAATCTGACTCGGTTCCCAATTCCCACATATTCTCTTACTCTATCTCACCCAGGATGTAAACCTTCCTCTTACGAAAACAGGCAATGAAATGAATTTTCCTTCCCCGTGTCCTGGTTTCAGTTAAAATTGCCAATTCTGTTTAGTGACTCTTACTTTCCAGTTTAGTCTCTTCTAAAAGGCTGCACTTTCTGAAGTCAGGAGCGTGTTTTTGCAGACAGTGCCTGCTACCGGCAGTGATAACACCTGATGTTTGCAGTTACTGCCTGGGACTGGTATCCAGAAAGGCTCTTGCTTTTACTTACTCCTGTAGTGACCAAGACTACTGCTGGCTCTGTGTGCCACACTGGGGGTGTTGGGTAGTAAAGGGGGGTCACAAGGAAGTAAAAGGTTGCACCTCCGGGGGGTAATAGACAGGACAGGTGACCAGTGAGAGTATTCCATCCCATACACGTCACATTTAGTATAAACTGAGTGATCACAAGAGTATCGCCCTTTTCTGCACTGGCCGGTGTCCAAGGAGGACTCCACTCGACCCTCTGCTTTTGATCCGGATCCTGAGTTCCCAAATCCAGCTCCCTGTATCCAGCTCCCGCTGCTGTTGAGCCTGGGGCTGCCCCAGTTCCTCCTGCTCTGCAGCATCAGCGGTGACTGTTATCAAGGGAGGAAGTCGGGTTCAATATCTCGCTAATATATATAGTTTATACAGTTCTTTATTTTTATCATTTCATTAAAGCTGTTCTGGTTTCTTCTTCTCTAACCCATAAGTCTCTCTGCCTCATTCCCTTTTCCTTCCTGTTTGGGGAGGGGGGAAGAGGGGGTTAGAGAGTCTGACCATGTTAGTGGCTGGCCCAGCCCTAACCTGCTGTACAGCTCCTGGCAGAGGGACCATCTCCACTTACACACCTCGGTCTTGTTGCTCTCCAAGAGGCCGGTCACTTCTTTCACCATGGTCTCACATATTTCACACAAGGAAAAAGTCTTCTCTTGAACTGAGGCTTTCTGAGGATGCAGAAGAAACGTAACCAAACAACGAATCAGTCAGCAAAAGAACAGACTAACAGCGCTGACATCCAGGCGCAGCGCAGCAATTCATTTACCTAGCTGGGATGTGAGAGCTGATTTCAAAAGATCACGCTGATCCTGAAACCAACCTCAAAAGACCTCAGCAAAAAGCCTTTCTGAATGAACAGTCGTTTTGTACTATTAATTAAGGCTGTCTTAAGGAGGGGCAGGTGG
>NW_009736974.1:7844-16175 GCF_000703405.1 Apaloderma vittatum | reverse complement strand
AATAAGCAACACCACAGAGACTGGATTCAAGGGAAATACAAAGTGTTTTTTTAAAATACATTAACCAAAGACAAAATTTACTAGAATTGAGAGCACCCTTGTGTTCACAAAAACGATCTGGAAATTGAGGGAAATCGTTTGGAGCCTGTTAACCAGAACTGTCCTCAAAAGACACTTTGCTGTCAAAAAAAAAAAATAAATTAAAAAGGGAAGCTAAGGTGCATCTCCAGACTCAGAGCTTCAGCATTCTAACCCTGATCACTCATTTGCCCCATTTTTAAAAGGGATTGAAGCATAACTCCAAATCTAGAGCAAAACTCAAATTCAACAATTTGCCCTCTAACATTTAAGTGCCATTATTCCGCTGTACATTACTGCTGGAGCAAGAGTTTCCATTTCCGTCCTGAAGTATTACCTTAAGAGCTTACGTTTAACGTAGGTTCTGCTATTTTAACAAACCAGTCATCTCTCCTACATCACAGACCAGCATCAGCCACAAGGAGGAAGCCAGAAACTTATATGCAGCGAGACTTAAGATTATTCTATTCATAAAAAACTCATTCTTCTGCTTCACCTCAATCATTACGCTAAAGCAAAAAGGAAACCGAAGTTGTTGAGTACAAAACACCCAACTTACCTCCACGGTTTCCATTTTCACTTCATGAACCTCCTGAGCTGGCACCAGAGTCTGAAGAGGAACAGATTTCACAGAAGGACAGAACCCAACCATGGCACAAATGTCCTTTGGTTGCTGGAAAGAGAGGTAAAAGCAATTTTTAAAAGTCTACAAGACTGACCTTTCTACGGAGCCTGTGAGCAGACACAAAGTTTTAAAAGGCTCCAACATAACCAGAAGTTTCATGACTACTTCTATTTCAAGTATTGCCAATGCATTTGATTATGGTTTTAGGCAGGACAACTACCAGATGAAATTTAGCAGTTTTTTTAAAAGTGGAAAAGGTTAGGCCACATCCATCTGAAAACCCCACCGAGCACGAGCTCCTACGCTGTGCAAGCCCTTCAAAGGAGTTGACTTAGGAGCTACCGACACCAAAACAGGCCACCAGCATCTCATTAGACCTGCACCTGCAAAGCTGCTCCCCCGAAAGCTTTAAGGAACCACAGAAGCAGCTAAATCATCCTGACTTGAGAGTCCGCCCAAGAGCTGAAATGCCTAGAACAACAGATTCCTTTTCTCATCCATGAACTACCTTCTTTAAAGCATCCAGTAACACCTCGCTTAGCAAACAGATCTCAAACTTACTGAACGCCGCCTATAAGAAACAAAAGTTATCCGTGTTAAAGTCCAACCTTTTACAGGTATCTGCAGTAACTGCACTTCAAGTGTTCTTTTTGCAGTAAGAGACAAAACAGCAGAGAAAGACTTGGGCTCCTTTTTAAAGGCTTTCTCAAAGATTTTAGAAACATACATTACTAAATGCAAAAATAATGTGAGGCAAACCGCTCTAAGGAGACCACGTTATACCCACACAAAGTGAGAAAGGCTATATACAGAGTAATACACAAAACTTGATTTTTTTTTTTCCCCTACTTAAGCTAAAAAAAATTAAACAAAAAAAACCTACCAAAAAACCACCTTTGGTCCTATGGGTAATTAGAAGATCATACTCTGCCCTGTCACCAGGACATTGACCTTCTTACAGGCAGCTTACACAACAGTTAATACATCATGCCACAACCTCGTGCACAGGCAAAAGCAGTATCTCAAACAGTGCTGCTTCAGATTACTCCAGGCAGTACCTTTAAGTCAAGCCCTTTGGTTCATGCATTGTAAGAAGCATCTCCAGCTATTAATGTTACGCAGCAACACCCACATGCACACAACGTGTTCTCTCACGGAGAGATGACAGACACAAGGTCGCCCAGAACTGCTTCAATTAAAGGCCCATATAGTTCTAGGAAGCAGGAGCCAAACATCCATGCCATTGTCCTAGATTTAAAGGGTTAACCAAAAAAAGACCCAGCGATAGCTTCACTCAGCCCTTTTTGAGCCTGAAGTTTAAACCAGAAGCTGACAGAAGCCACCAGAATGCTTTTTCCACATCTACCCTTCTCATACAAAAGCGAGTGTGGTTTCTGCTCTACTGGCCAAAGCATGAACAAGCTGTCTTCAGAGGACAAACTGGTATGTGGAGGGGGAAGGAGGACTGCTTCGACACCAGAGGAAGTCTATAGTCCTTCTCTACTTTAACCCCTTGTATCTGTCAACACAGAGTACAATCACACCAGGTACACAGCTAATAGAGCAAGAAGTGAACTATAAGCACGCTATCACCACAGGCAAGTTGCTCACCTACCTGATCCTTCTGTTGACAGGGGAGATTGGAGACAGAGGAAGAAAGAAGAAATTAAAGATAACAGTTAAGAGCAAAAAATAAAAACATCAAGCACTTGGAACTGCAAACACTATTTTCCATGATGATGATGATGATGATGATATATGACATGGTCCCCACCCCAAAGATCCTTAGCATTGCTACGGCAACTCAGGTTTAATTGTACAGCACTAACCAAGATTATTCATTTAACGTCATTAAAGCATCCTGGACAAGACTACCTCTAAAGAGCACGACCAACACAGCCGGATGTAACGTGTGGTCATATTCTAATTTCAGGTTTAAGCATCGCAGTGCGATGCTTAAAATGAGAAACCAACTGTTATTGGAACAAAAGATTTGCTTCCTTTTCCCCCTTCAAATGCTTAAGGAGCAGTATGACCTTCTAAGGAGCAACTGGAAACAAAACAAACAAAAATAGGCCACCGTGTTGCCAAATTCAGGTTCAAGTCGGCCGCGTACCTATAATCTGTTACGCTACTTGCGGCATCTAGGCACTGCAACCTCTAAGGATTTGAGGTCTGTGGATAAAGAGGTGCTACAGAGGCGGTCAGAGGTTAACACACATCTTGTGTTGCTGCAGAAGACCAGAGCTGGTGCAGTACCACTCACTTTCCATAGCTCCTATCAAGAGTCCAGAGAGCAGGAGTCTTGAGACAGCAATTCCAGAAAAATGACACGTAGTCTCACTTCAAACAGACATGTTACCTCTAACACTTGAACCAATTTTGCAATATGGTGGCAAAGACCAACTCCAATTTGCTTAAACTAGTATTTGGTGGGGAGAGGGGGAGGTGGTGTTAAGTACAGGACCGAGACAGAAGAGTATAAAGGAATATAATGTAACGCATCTTCTGCGTTTTGAAGTATTAGTGTGCCTTTTGCACCCCTGAAGTGGTTGTGAAAGGAAAGTGCTAAAGAAAACACTCCCAAGACTGAAGTTACCATCCTGTTAAATGCCAAGTTCACAGCATTAACACCAAGAATTACAGAGCAAGGACTCCCTCCCCAGACTTCAGCTGCTTCCAGGCAAGTTAGCTACACAAAGGCAAAAAATGAACCAAGAGTAAATACTATATTCGAGTGATCTTACCATGTGCATCATCATTTGGATAGCCAAGTCAGAATATTCAGAGATATAGCTCTTGCACTGCAGGAGAAGAAAGTCTTGTAAATATCGAGTCACTTAAGCTGTAAAGTTAATCTTGAATTTTCTAATACATCTCAAGGTAGTAATTTACCAGCTCTACTTAATAAGTATTCTGTTATCTTTCAGAGTTTATTCCAAATATATGAAAGCATTTCAGGTTACACAATCACTGCACACATAGCTGCTTATCTGAGGAATCCTTTTCTCTTCCTCTCAGGGCAAAAGCGCTCCCCATCACTGACACAACTACATTAGCCTGCCAGATCATTTTTTACAAAAAAAAGGCCTTTTAAGGGCTAGCAGAATCTTGAGCCGTCTTCTTCCTCCTCAGTCTCCTATACCTCACCCCACCCAACTCTCTTGACCAGAAAGTCTATTTTGGCGTTATCACTGCGTAACATATCCTACGTGTGACACAATTTCCTCTGATTTATTAAATAGAGATTACACTGAGAGGATTAAGGCGCTGAACAGACTATTTTATATTTGCATACAGGCACAGGTATTTAAACAAATAAACAAAAAATGACAGGTTACCATATCAGACATTCCAGGTCCCAAACGGTCACACTCCTCCTTGGCATGAGCAACCAAAGACTTCACAAAAGATGAGTTTGTCCTCACAGCTTCCTGAACGTCAGTAACCAGCTGAATGCAATCTTGGCACACATCTCCACTTCCCTGGACAAACGGTGAAAGGAAACTTAAGATGACGTGTCTTCACAGAGCATCTTTCAGAAGCTTTTGTTACTACTGAGTTTTAAAAGATCTTTAAAACTCTATACGAACCTTAATGAATACAGAATACTCAAAAGCCTGAGCTACTATGAACAGACAAGTTACTGCTGGTATGTGCATGAGCCACCAGACAGAGATTAGAAAGTTACCCGGCTCTGGAACCCACAATAACTGTTAAGATAACCGGTCTCCATAATCTCCTGGTTTCGTTATGGACCACAGCAGGAAGGTTTCTAAATGTGGCGTATGTCTTACCTGCTCCACCCAAAGCAGCTTGTCCTCCACCCACCTGACTGTTTAACTCCCATATCTAGTCTTGCTAACAAGACAGCCTCTGCTTCCAAGTTCCTTGTCTCACCTACTCCCCTTTTGTCAACTCCTTCTTCTTTTCTGATCCAGTCTGATTCAGAGAGGAATGCTTCCCCCGAAGGGCACAGCTAGCAGATTACTCAGAACACAGAATTCTTCCTTTGAACGCTGGTGCCAAACTTGGTCTCAGAAGAAACTGTTTCCTGTAAGACCTGCTCAACTACTACAGTCCTGGATGGCAACAGCCCGGCACAAGACTTGTCCTTACAGACTGTGGTTGTTAATGCAAGATGAGACACACAGTCCACAGGGGCTGCAGCCATCATCTTACTGGCTATAAACCCACACATTAAGGAAAAAGGTAGCTGTCTACGCAACAGCACAAAATTCGATATGAGACAGTCACCCAAGCAAAGCAGAACAGCTCAACCCATGTATAGCACAAAAAGCCCTTATCAATCATCATCATTAAGTTCTCACACAAAGGAGCCTTGAAGCTCTGGAGCAAAAAAAAAAAAAAAAATAGCCACGCATTTTTGCACACTGCTATAGCACCACGCCCTTACCTTAGGGTTTTGCTTGGGTTTGTCCTGAGGGTAAAGGAGAAGAGGCACGTTAGCCATGAATGGGGACGCCAGTTCAGAGAAGTCCAGCTCTGGTATCTTATTGGACTGGAGTTGTTTCTGAAGTTTCATTGCTGCAAGGTGCTTCTGAAGGGACTGGCACAGTGAGAGGGCACTGCACACAACTTCAGGTTTGTCCTAGGGGAAATAAGATACACACATGAAGCTGATGGCGATTTTATAATGAAGTTCAGAACAGAGTCACTCAGTTGAAACATGACAAGAAGGGGAAAAGTTTCACAGCAAGGAAGCAGTCTTCAAATTTACACCAGTGATCCACACAGGACTGGAGGATCATACACACAATCTTATTTAGAAGAGAAATTCAGGTATCAACAGGAGCACGACTTTTCACTCAAACAGTTGCAAACTGTTATCTCCCTACCAGCTCTTCTTTGATCATATCCATGATAACGGGTAAGTAAGAATCCACAATTTCTTTGCACTCAGAGACCAGGCCTTGGTCAGGAAGAAACTCGCACGTCTTTTCCAAGTAAGAGCGGATCTCATCCTACAAAAGATGAAGTGGGTTATAGACTATCAAAATATATATACGCTCTTTCCATTTCCAAAACACAAAGCCTAAAAATAGCCCCCAGAATGCGGTTTTACCCTTCGGTTTTCCCCAGTCCTGGACGTTCAGTGAAAACCTGAACCACTGCTTGCAAGACCTGCAAAAACGAGTCTTGCCAGCACAGGACACTGACACTTGAGATGAGTAAGCGAAATTACGAACTACCGGGACAGCTATTCATTCATACAAAGTACTCCCAGATTCAAAGAAGAAAAAGGGAAGAAGTTCCCACATGCAAAATAAACATCTCCTTGGTGTAATCGCCCACTTCTAGAGAATGCAGCATTCCATCTCTTGAGATCAATGGTCCACTGGCACAATAACAGTTTTATTAAGCACTTACAGACGAACAGGGATGTGTTAGAGCGTAAGAGGCTTGAGAATTTGCTAAGTTCTAAATCAGAAGTGGCCCGTGTACTCTGGTCCCTTTCAACATCTGCAACTGAGGTTGGAAAAACATCACGCAGACTGCCCTTTCACCTCCTTGTTCTTCCATCTCGTTAAGACAATAAAATTGAATCCTGCCCTGGGACAAGGAGAAGGGTTGCTCTGCTTACCTCGGTGCCATTATCCTTCAAAACCTTGCCAGCCACTGTCACAAGTTCCTTACACAAGTCACAGGGGATACTGCTCTGGAAAGAGAAGTAGAGAGTTACTCTGAGACAGAATTAAGTTGCAACAAACGCAGCATGCGAATAACGACACCAAGTCAGCGCCGCACTTGGAATCGAAGCTAAGGAAGAAATACTGGCTGAAGGCAGAGTGGGAAGAGCTCTTTTCAAATAAAGAGTGAGGCTACTCCAAGCATGTCCAGCCCCAGTTTCTTCAGTAAATCAACACAGTATGAAGAAGCAAGCATGCTGCCACTTGCTCATTTCACCGAGTCCCACCTCCTTTGAAGTACGTATTGCTCCAATAACCATTCCCCTTAATTTCTTTTACCTTATTCTTCAAAGAGCTCACACTTACTGTAAAAAGAACTTTTCAGGCAGCTTCACTCATTTTAGTCATGCTCTGTCATTCTGACATTTCTCCCTTCCCCTACTTCCCCATACACTGAAACGTATCTCAGGACACAGATACCACAGAGGGACTGAGTGTGCAAGTAAAATGTGTTTTTCCCCTATAAAATTCTGAAACACCACAAATCACCAAGTACAGCAGGACTCAAGTTTAGTACAAAACACAACTTGAAAAGTCACGTTAAATGTAACATTTGTACCATTATTTAATGTCATAACTTACGTAATTCAGCATATGCTGCTTCTTTTGTGGAACAATACCTTACAAAAACAACTTAAAGAAGCATACAGCTTTTTTTTGACACTGCTCAAGTTACAAATAAGAAAAGGCTCTACAAATTAGGAGTTGTTTTAGCCAGGAGGAGAGTCTGAAATCCACTAGCTCCATTCCACACATTGCTCATTGATTGTGCAACAGGTCACAGGAGAAGTCAGCAGACAAGTTGTGCAAGGCAGAGAAGCAGAAAGCAACCTTTATCTAGTACCCAAATTCGGCATAGTAAGCAAGGTGTAGTCAGATACAGCACTTAACTCTGACGGGAGACTGGAAAAAATCCTCATCAGCATACAGAAACCTCAGCTATAGGTGGGAAGAAGCCTCTGTCGTTGACACTTACTACAACAGGCTTGTTCCAGACATTCTGCTGGCAGTGTTTCACTGCTCCACACTGCGATGCTGTCCGAACGCTCTGACACCACACCTCTGGACCCTTCACGCAGTCCTTCTGCCACAAGACAGGGCTTGCCACAGCTGCAAAAGAAAATAAAGGAAAATTTAAAAATTGTTCTTTCACAGTTGCACAGTTGAACTGTTTCCACTTCAAAGCAAACAAGTTAATGCTGTCCAGTATAACCACAACCACTCCAGTACACCACTTTGGTTTACTAAATTTTCAATAACCTTTCAATCAAAACCACTAAATCTATTTAGACTGTTTCCTTTTGTGCACAGAAAAATTTGTGAGGGTGAGAAAAAAAAGGCACAAGTCCTTCCTCGTCTGGGTATCACCTCCCACAGAATCGCCTTGCAACCTATAAAGTTTGGAATTGTAAAAGTTTTGAATTGAAATACAAAATACCATTTCTGGACAGTCTTCCTACAGAAAATCCAAGAGATGTGCCCTATTAGTAAGTAATAGGACAATCAACCGTACATCTTTGTTGATTGTTTTTATAATCGCTTGTGACTTTCTATTGTGCTGTCTAGACTGGACATTCAATTTTTTCCAGTTTTCTAAAACCATCCTATTTGGCGGCAGGCTCAGTTTCTTCAGCAGTAAATCTCTTACACTGCACTAAACTACAAAGAAACAACTCCTAAAACTCTAGAGCAGGCTCCAAGGAAATCTGCCATGGTCTAAGCCCATAAGGCACTGCCACCAAAGTTTATTTAAAAACAAACCAAAAGAACAAACTCGTTAAAAAAGCCAAAACGCACAGCACAAAACAAAACCTTTTCAAACACCACTGTCTAGATGTTGTTTAGGACCCACTGCATCAATGCTGTTTACACATCACAAAATCACATAAAATTACACTGTCGCCCACGAAGCAGGAA
>NW_009736974.1:6747-7826 GCF_000703405.1 Apaloderma vittatum | reverse complement strand
TGCGATTCCTAAGAAGCTTCCAAGAAGGTTATGAGAGACAAACAATCCCTTTTCCATTTCTCACATCTTAGTTCTATGCAATTAGAGGATCAACTTACGGGCTGAATTAGAATCATAGAATGGTTAAGGTTGGAAGGGATCTTAAAGCTCATCTAGTTCCAACTCCCCTGCTGTGGGCAGGGACAGCTCTCTCCCACCAGTCCAGGTTGTTCACAGCCCCATCCAACCTGCCGTGAACACTTCCAGGGATGGGGCATCCGCAGCTCCCTTGGGCAACCTGTGCCAGGGCTTCACCATGTAGATGCACTAGTGCGTCTACGAGGTATGTAGCCACCACACATTGAAGAGAGACAGATAAACACTGCTTTAGAGGTGGCTTTCTGCAGTTTTCCATTTATAAAGCCTGTTTACACTGGATTTCACAGAGGAATGACCCATTTTAAGAAAAACGTGCTCTGCATGCTTAATGTTCTACACAAGAGCTTGAAGTTTGCCATCCCCTCTCCCAGCAAAAAGCTATTCTTCAGCAAGACAACACACTAGGACTGCTTCTAAAGCCCTAGGAATAAGACTTCAAACCTTCTAATTAATGTATGGCTAGCAAAATATTGATGGATGGCCTGTTTTTAAGTTATTGATCTGGAAGCACCAAGAATAGTTAAGTTTCAAAGTCAGACCAGTCAGACAAAGAGCAGTAAGCTCTGGCAGGATGACAATAAGCAAGTACGCACTTGGTTGAGGGGAAAAAGTTATTCTTCTGCCTCAGTTCTGGTCATTAAAAGTGTAGGACAAAATAAATACTACGCTTCAGATTTATGCTTACTTATCAGCTTTTCTGGCTGTATGTCTGGCTGTAACAAATTCCCTGCTGCATGGCTTCTGCATCAAACAGATGCTCACACAAGAGTTGGTCACTAATGCTCTAACCTGCCAGGACACAGCAAGGGGTATCAGGGTTATGCCAGGTTATGGCACTCAGTAGAAGGTGGAAAAAAAAAATCTTAAAATTAATCTATTTTTTTGACAATATATGAACTACTCAACATTAACTACTCAACGCCTCTGATTGCACTGTTTCC
>NW_009736974.1:0-6716 GCF_000703405.1 Apaloderma vittatum | reverse complement strand
ATGCCTCACCACTTCCGAAGGAGGACTAGATGAAGGGCGTTGGACTAGCTGATCTTTCAAGGTCCCTTCCAACTCCCAGCATTCTGTGAAAGAGTTAAATTCTCAGAACAGAAATTACGCAGTCACATTTTGCTTAGATGCTGTCTGCTCAAAGCACTGCCACCAGACACATACTCATCTCAAATCTGAGAATAAGGGCACTGATGTTATCCGCAAGCCTTTACAGGACACCAAAGCCACAAAATCCCAGAAGAGCCTGAGACCAGCAGCGACAGTGAAGAACAAGAAGCATTGAACTGTTCATATGACAGTGAACACTTAAAATTACTTTTAAGATGGAAGCAAACACTTCCCACTGGTATTTCAAGTCCTCACTCCTGCACAACATCAGAGCAAGATGAAAAGCCAATATATGCATGTTACTCTTCTATCAAAAAAAGCCAACAGACTCAGGAAACGTGAACCAGCTATGCCATGAGGATAAACACTTATCTACAGAAAACAGAGGAACAGCAGCGTCCTCTTGATTAGAGAGGACACTGGGGAAATTCTTTTCTTCTGAGAAAACGACTCTGAGCCACACATCACCAGCGCATTTTAGAAAGTAGTTACGGAGGAGAGACGATGTCATAATACAGCTATCTTCTTTCTTTTCATTTTCCACATAATACAGAATAAACTAATACAAGCTTAATCAGGTTGAAGTATTTTTTTATGACATAGCTCAGTGGCTGATATGAAAAGATGTGCCTTCATTGCAACAGTATCCACTCTTCCTTTCTGAGTATCATGGGAAAGCCAGAAACAAAAACCAAGAAATTCCGCATTCATTCAGATTTTGCAGAACCAGGAAAGAGTAGCCTGAAATCCTTTACTACTTTTACCCTTTGACTTGTTCTCCCATTTAATTATGAAATGGCATCTTTCCTCATATATTAACTTAGGTTACAACAAAAGCAAATACACCAGTGAAGCGTGTTAAGGCCTTGTGCTGTTTCACAACAGTTTTGGAACTTAAGTTATCCAGCCTCTGCTACCAGAAGAGCAACACCTTAACACAGCCTTTCACATCCCCGCTGCAGCAGTAACCCAAGAGAAAACAAAGCACCGTTACCTCACGCAACTCTTAATGCTCACTGGATCAACCCAATGGGATTACCTTCTTAGTTCTTGCTGTATTTTATGCATTGTTCTTCATCTAAGGTCATCCATTTTTAAAACAGACTTCTCCTTTCTCTGTAGATTAGCTCTCAAGAGTCACGCATTGTGCTCACCCAGACCTGCCCCCCCCCCCTTCCCTGACATTCTTGCAAGGTGCTATTTTTAGAGGGCCAAACAAGTTTATCTGTGAAGGCCAGGGTATTTCTTTACTTGTCCTCTTCACTTATTTGCCCCCTCTCAAAACGCTTCAAGAGTGCTGGTTTCTCCAGTCTGAGAAGCAATGGTGTTTGCTCCACCAAGTTTCTTCCTAAATTAAGCAGCAAAAGAAATGAATGAGGAAGGAGAAGGGGGGTAGAAATGCAATCCATGTATAAAGGGTACATCTTTCAGATACGAAAGACTTCAGCTTTCGGGCTTCCAAGCCAAGCTGACAGCCCACAGCCGCCCTGGGATCCTTGCATACACTTGCAGCATCTCAAAACAAAAAACGAACAAACGAGCAAACAAAAAAATATTCATACCCACTCTAGCCTCTCCGATGCTCATGTTTGACAGCCAAGAGAAGCCACCCCCCCAGAACAAGCGTTGCCTCAGAAACACAGCCTGAAGCCCAGAAACATAACTGAAACACTCCTTCCTTGACACTAGGCTTCTGGAACAGAAGCCCTAACACAAGGTCAGAAGTTAGTGAGGGCCTGGCGACACCCCTCTCAGACAATACCACTTATTCTGCTTGTAAAGCATACAGAGTCCTGCATGTGAAGCACAGCTCAGCTTTTCACTCCTCTTCAGGAAACAAACCTAGAAGGAAGTTTATAATGGCTGGATTACCATTCTGCAAGGATGGCCACTGGAAAATGGTTAGGTAATTATCCTTCCCACAAATAAACTTCTTCTCCCTCAAGCATTTGTGTCATTCTTCTGTCAAGGAGGGCCAGCCTGAATTTCTTCCCGAGATTCTCAGAAAAACATCCAAAGCAATCCCATTCTACTGATGAGACTTTCGTGACTGTGTTTAAAAGTTAACACCTTATATAAGCTTCTATGAACAGGAATTATTATACAGGCCAGACCAGATTCCTTGAAAAGCCAGAGGATAAATCAGACAACTATCACCTGGAACAGAAATAAATTTGGTTCAGAGACTCAAACCTCCTCCAGACTGCTAGGAAAACCATGGTGTGAGGAGTATTTTTATTGACAAGTTAACCCGCAGCTGGCAAGAAAAGGAAAAGCACTGAGCTACTCTTCACGTTAATGGGTTAAAGTCAAATGCGGAAGATAACTTGGGGTGTTGTCAACCCATGTCTTTTATGACAGTCTAATTTGTTCCGAGTGTATTAACACATTCATCAGGAGGGATGTCCTTTCCCAGGCTGCCTCACTTGGCAACATTAAAAAAAAAAAAAGACTATTCATTATCTCCCAGAAATGCCCACACACCAAGTGAATTCACAGTCTCTGACATTTTGTGCTCAGTTAATGACTTTTTCTTTGGAGAACCGCAAAAGAAAAGTGTATTTAAACTAAATAAGTCAAGAGGGATCAACTTCTCTTCATCAGATCTTACAAAGTGTCAACAAGTCAAGGAGTGACCTCAACCTGAAGTTATCTGAAGGGCTCAATACTCCACAGCCTCTCTGGTCAGTTATACAGTTGAAGTAAAATTTCAAAAGTTGTAACCACATTACATGCTAGTAGCTCATGCCAAAGGTCTGCTATGCCTCTCAATTAACAAGGCTGTAAAATCACCAAAGTATTTCCAAGATTACAGGCAATTTGCAGAAGAAATGGATGGAAATCTTGCTAGTTGTTATCAGTATTACAGATGTGGGCTTAAAATAAAATTTAAAAATAAAAATAGTATATGTACAAGCAACCGTAATCAAGTTAAAGATAGCAGAGAACAGGACAAGCCAGTAAAATCGGCTCTACTGCACCAGTAAACTGTCCCACTTACTATAAAGGCTGCAAAAGAATAATTTCCACGTTGATCAGAGATTGCTCTACCAGGTTACCAAGTAACACCTGACTTCTACCTGAGCTTTTTCTATGACAGAATCTAGAAGAAATATTTGAATGTTCAAGGGCGTCTGCCAGTCGTCAGGAATAAGTGGTGTACGTTAAGCTATTCCCAAGAAATTATGAGAAGCACTTTTCCCTGCAGCAGATCCCTGCAGAAACCCACCTAAATATTTTGAACATGATCGTTTTCCATGTTCATTCCTTCCAGTTTTGTTTTGGGGAAACTTTTTTCAGTTATAATAACCTATGCAGAGCACAGTGACGGAGCACTTTACAGCAGGAAAGAACAAAGTAGTAACCTCTAATGTCTGCATGCTAATGGCCTGCATCCCTAAGGTGAACACATTCGCAGGATTTTAAACTGTTAAATCTGGAAATCTCACTGCAATATTCACTTACTTGGCATCTCCAGGAAAAACTCTCTATATGCAACTGTTTACAGAGGCAGAGAACAAAGCTTAAAAACTAGTCAGGTTAAATAGTGTAAATGTAAGACTCGTCACTCCAACAGAAAGAAAAATAGTGGTATCTGAAATTAAACATTGCTTCATAACCAAATGCACAGACAAGCACTGCCTCAGCATATACGCACACACTTCAAAGACAACAGAAGAGCCTCTTTTAACTTGCAACAGGAAAGCTAGTATCTCACTAGCAGCAAATTAATTGCATACAGAAGCTGCTACTAAAGGAAAACAGAAACAAACACCAAAAAAAACAGAAAAGGGAAAGCAAGTAAATCCTTAAAGAAAAAACAAACATAATCCCTCTATTTTCGTCATGTAGTTCTAATGGGTTGCCCCAAATCTGCTTTGAAGAATCATATCGACATGAGATACTGGAACAAAAAACCCCTGGCAGCCAGCAGTAACTGGTCCTGCTTCCTACCCCAAGACACAAATTAAAAATCCTCCTGCGTGTTGTACCAGAAAACTCCCCCTGAAAACCGCACAGTCCAACCTCCCAGAGAGTCCCGGCTGACATCATCGTCACCTGATTAAAGACACGCTCGGTTTTGCTGACAAGCTCCAGCTCTCTTGTTCCACCCTCTGCACCATCTTGGGATTTCAGAGATTCCCAGCACCGCTTTCCTTGAGAGGAGGACACTGAACGGCACAAATCGAGACCGTAAAGAGACCATGTTGGGCTTCCAGAAGCTCTGCAGATGCGATCGCACATTTCGCCGAGGGCAATCATGACCAGGCAAGAACAGCTTGCGCAGCCGCTCCAGACACAACCAAGAATGCCTCTTTCTATTTATATACCTCTCCTGCAAACAAGGAGGAGATTGTGCAAGGGCAGGTTTACACAAGCCACATGACTGCTGTGTTCCCAAAGCACCGTTTCATTATGTCACAGGCGTAAGGTGTCTCATCCCTGCAATGCTGTTAGCCCTCTAAGAAAAGAGAGATATATTTTTTAGATGTATGACACCATTTATCTATTTTAATCTACTGTAGTGGGCTGCCTGAGCCTAGTTTTATTGATAAGAAACCACATCCCTACCAGAACAAGACCGCAACCTTCAGAATATAGTCCAAGCTCAATTATCTGCTTTTTCCACAACCTCCAGAAAATTCCAGTCAGACCAACTCAGCCTTCAATTTTTCCTGTCTCCAGATGTTCTGACCAGCATTTGCTAGAGGAATTATATATTAGTTTGAAATCTTGGAAGGAAGGAAGATTAAGCCTACTATTTTAGGGGCAGTGAAATAACCACATCCTCAAACTTCTTAGTCTCTACTCCCAGCTTAATTTTATTTAACCAGGAGAAAACATAAAATAAAAAATACATATATACAGACTCTCAGTTCAAGAGAAAATGACTTCTGCTTTAACCATGCATCCAGCCTTCCCCCTTTCATGGTCTTAAAGACGAGCAATCATCAAAGTAGTGTGGAGATCCCTGCACACCCTGCTTCAATTCCTTCACGTCTCCTTTAAAAGGGAAGAGGAGCAGGAGCACTTTAAGTAGGTCAACCAAAAACCCTCACGGCCTACCAGCCATGCTGTAAGCCAGCCAAGTAACTCCATTAGGATACGCCAAGGGTGGCAAGATTTCAGTACAGCAATTAATTAGCTCAGGAGAGGAAAAACGGCATTTAAAGTTGTCACAGTAAAATCTTTAGGAAAACCTGCACGATACTATCACAGGTGAGTCAATTAGTATTCATAAGAGGACCCTGGTGAAAAAAAAACGACAGCTGTTTATTTGTGTTAAAACAGCAACTTCCTAAAAGAAAACAGGCCCAACAAGTCTCCTGCTGCATACGTACACCTTTCACAGGCAGACCAAGCTAACTCTCATTGCCAAACTGGTTCCTCACTACAATTTCCCTAAATACACTAATGGGAAACCTGGTGGCTACTTTGAGGTCAATACTTTCCAAGCATGAGAAACTAGAACGATTTTAGCGATCTGGAATCAGTCCCAACAGAAACAATAATTGGTGGAAGTTAATTCAGGGCAGAGCAGATACAATAAGAACATTATTAAACCAGATAAGCCCGCAGAGTGAAAGCTGACGTCTGCTTCCTTGTTTCCAGCCTGAAAAGCCGAGATTCTCCTTTAAATTGTGCACCTACCAGAATATTAGAACTCCACTTGAGTACAAGACTAATGTACAATCACAACAGATCTGGGAAGCATAATTTACTGTAGTCTGCCGGGTGGTTATTCCTACGCCTTTTAAACAACTAGTCAGGCTTTTCTTTTAGCTGGCTTGTGAGATGTCGCAGGGTTAAAATATGCATTTAAATGGCCTCATTTAAAGAAAATTCTCGAAAAAAATCATCAGACCTTTAATTTGGGCATTTCAAGCCATTCCACGCCACAACCTGAAGGTGTATTACCCCTCCAGCCAGTCTACAAATGATTTCTCTAGCTCTGTTTACCTTGTGCAGAGTACAAAATACAAGCACTGCCTTTTCCTAACCTCCAGTGCTAAAGGCAGAGCATCGGTTATTCCCACCACCACCTTTTCCTCAGCCACGTTGAGAAAAGTGACATTCGTGGAATTTTCCCCGTGAAGCAGGAGACCCTCAGAACGAAACGAGGCTGCTAAGAGCACCACGACAAGCAAAGCTACGTCCTTCCATCGGAAAGAGGATTAACCCCGTTATCCTGGACAGAGGCCTATTCCCCAAGTGCCAAAGATAAAGAGGCCTGCTGGCAGAATAACAAGCTTCGCGCCAATTTGGCTCTCCGAGGCAGGGCTGCGTCAGGTATCGGTAACAGGAAAGGCTGTTTTTTCCCCTCTACCCTATTCCTGGGCCATTCCCGCCCTAAATATAACCTTTTACACCACCGGCACCCCAAAGGTCGCCCATCAGATCCCCACACTTGTTACCCTCCTCTCTCCCCTCAGGCACCGTTAGGTCGAGCAGAAACCCTCCCCCCCACCCCTCCGCCCCTCTTTATCGCTGCCTCCTCTCCCTTTCGGCAGCCGGACCCTGCAGCTCCTGCTGGAGGAAGAGAAAAAAAAACAAACAAAAAAAGCAGCTTTAGGTTTGGCCTCTTCTTCCCTCCC
>NW_009736973.1:5392-9218 GCF_000703405.1 Apaloderma vittatum | reverse complement strand
CCCGAGGGGCTGCAAGAATCGTAGAATCATTAGGGTTGGGAGACACCTCCAAGGAAAAGCCAACTGTGTCCTGGGCTGCATCTCCTCTGCTCTTGTGAGACCTCACCTGGAGCCCTGCATCCAGCTCTGGAGCCCCCAACACAAGAAGGACATGGATCTGTTGGAGAGGGTCCAGAGGAGGCCACAAAGTGATCAGAGGGCTGAAGCACCTCTCCTACAAGGACAGGCTGAGGGAGTTGGGGTTGTTCAGCCTGGAGAAGAGAAGGCTCCAGGGAGACCTTCTAGTGGCCTGCCAGTACTTGAAGGGGGCTACAGGAAAGTTGGGGAGGGACTGTTTATAAGGGCATGTGGTGATAGGGCAAGGGACAATGGTTTTAAACTAGAGTAGGGTAGATTGAGACTAGACATTGGGAAGAAGTTCTTCACCCTGAGAGTGGTGAAACGTTGAAACATGATGATTTTTAAGGTCCCTTTTAACTCGAGCCGTTCTATTATTCTGTCATCCTATCAAGACGAACCATCAGCCCACCACTAGCTGTGGAGAACTTTCGAATTTTGACCCTCTGGGCGCCACGGTCATGAATTTCAACTGAAAATTTGCCGCTGCTTTGAAGGCTTGGCTCTTGCGATCCAGACAGTCACCAGCCCCAAGAACAACTGGGATGCAGAAGGCATCCACAGGAGATCACGGCACTGCACCAACATTGGCTCCTGGAGAACTTTCAAATTTTGCCCCACCAGGCCCCATGACCCCTGCGGTCATGAATTTTGGCTGAGAATTTGCTGCTACTTTGAGGGCTCAGCTTCTGAGAACCAGAGAGCCACCAGCCCCAAGGACAACAGGGATACAGCCATTGCTGCAAGGACCTATTTCAAGGCAGGTGAGAATGCATTGGGGAAGGGATCTGCAGCAAAAAGGGCTGAAAAAAAGCTCTCTTTTAGGGCTTTTTGAAGCCAGGAAGAGCCCTTGACTGTGCTGGGGGCAAACAATTTGTGGGCAGGTTGCTGAGAGGGCATGGGGGGAGCCAGCACCACCCACCTTTGGTCAGCCACCAGGCTATAAGACGCCTCAGGGAGGGCAGGGAGTAAGCATCGGGGGAGCAAATGGTGCTTGTGTGTGTGCCCTGGTTGGCCTGCTACAGCTGGCTGCAGCTCATAGGACAGGTGCTGAGCCTCTGCTGGTGTACAGGGTAAGTTCAATTCCCCTAAGTGGTCGGAGGCCAAGGGTGCTCATCATGACTGACCTTCGAGTTGCAAGGTGTCAGTTTTTTGTAGAGGTATGGCCGTGGTTGCTACCTGGCCAAAGGCTGTTCTTAGAAAAACCCAGATGGAAGCCCCACTCAAACATGCAGGTGTCCAGGCCTCTGGCTGCAGAGAGTGCTGGAGCCTGGCACTTGGAATGGAGGGTAGAGGAGACAACACCTGTGTAAGATGTAAATAGGTGAACGATCTGCTCAGCTTGGTGGCTGAGCTGAAGCATGAAGTATTGAGGCTGAGGAGTATCAAGGACCGTGAGACAGAGATTGACTGGTGGGCCCATTCCCTGAGAGAAAGGAAACAGGTTGAGGCTCCATATAAATCAGAGAATCCCCTTCCCTCTTGTCACCAGGAAGTAGGAGGGGACCTCAGAGAAGGAGGAGAATGGAAACAGGTCCCTGCTTGGAGAAGCAAGCAAATCCCCTTCTGGCCTCCCCAACCTTCCCAGTTACCGTTGCAGAACAGATATGGAGTCCTGCAGGAGGGAATGGCTGTTGGACAGTAGGATGATTCACCCAGGTCAGAAGTGCCAGAAAGACTGAGTTGCCATAGACCCAGCATCAATACTGACTCCTGTCACAGGTTAGGGCTGGAGCGGCCACTAAATGCGGACAGACACTCTCTAACCCACTTTTCCCCCCAAAAATGGGAAGGAAAAGGGAATGAGGCAGAGAGAGTTGGAAAAAAAATCAAACAGATTTTAATGAAACAATAATGGGAGCAATAGTGAAATGATAAAAATAAAGAACTACATACAACTATATGTAAGTTAGATATCAAACCCAACTCTCTCCCGCAATAGCACTCACCACTGATGCTGCAGAGTAGGCGGTGCTGGGGAAGCCCCAGTCTCAGTGGCAGCAGGGGCTGGATAAAGGGAGCTTAATTCAGGAACTCAGGATCTGGATTAAAAGCAGGAGATCGGATGGAGTCCTCCCTTGACACCAGTCATTGCAGAAAAGGAAAGAAACTCCTGTGATCACTCAATTTATAATAAATATGACGTATATGGGATGGAATACTCTCGTTGGTCACCTCACTTGTCTATTACCCCCCAGAGGTGCAACCTTTTACTTCCTTGTGACCCTTCTTACTACCTGGCACCCCCAGCGTGGCACACAGAGCCAGCAGTGGCCTTGGTCACTGTAGGAATAAGTATAAGCAAGAGCCTTTCTGCATCCCAGTCCCAGGCAGTAAACTGTAGACATCAGGTGTTATCACTGCCAGTAGCACACACTGTCTGGAAAAACATGCTGCTAACTTCAGAAAATATAGCCTTTTAGAAGAGACTAAACTGGAAAGTAAAAATCACTAAACAGGACTGGGTTTTTAGCTAAACCCAGGACACCCAGCCCTCAGAGTGGAGGAAAACTTTCATCTAAATTCCTGACCACGGGGTCATGCATTTTGAGTGAAACTCGCAAGTTCTCCAAAAGACAATGTTAGTGCAGCACCGTGCTCTTCTTTGGATGCCTTTTGCATGGAAGTTGTCCTTGGGGCTGGGGGCTCTCTGGTTCTTGGATGCCCAGCCTTCAAAGTAGAGGAATATTTTCATCCGAATTCATGACCGCGGGACCATGAATTTTGAGCGAAATTCGCAAATTCTCAAATAGACAATGTTAGTGCAGTGCCGTGCTCTCCTTTGGATGCCTTCTGCATGAGAGTTGTCCTTGGGGCTGGAGGCTCTCTAGTTCTCGGATGCCCTGCCCTCAAATTGGAGGAAAATTTTCATCCAAATTCATGACCACGGAGTCATGAATTTTGAGTAAAACTTGCAAGTTCTCAAAAAGACAACATTAGTGTAGTGCTGTGCTCTCCTTTGGATGCCTTTTGTATGGCAGTTGTCCTTGGGGCTAGGGGCTCTCTTGTTCTCAGATGCCCAGCATTCAAATTGGAAGAGAATTTTCATCCAAATTCCTGACCGTGAGGGTCGTGGATTCTGAGCAAAATTTGCAAGTTCTCAAAAAGACAACGTTAGTGCAGCGCCATGCTCTCCTTTGGATGCCTTTTGCATGGCAGTTGTCCTGGGGACTGAGGGTTCTCTAGTTCTCAAATGCCCAGCATTCAAAGTGGAGGAATATTTTCCTCCAAATTCCTGACCACGGGGTCGTGAATTGTGAGTGAAATTCTCAAGTTCTGAGATATCCTCAATGGAATCCACACAACGGAAGCTATGTGATTTTGGAGCTGAGCCCCCCTGTAAAGCGATTGATTGAGTTTTGCTCCAGAAGTGAATGTGGCCGCAAGACAAACTGGGGCTGGTCTGCATCCGTCCTTGACGGGCTCGCCAAAGAACCTTGAACCGTAGGGCTCCGGGCTTGCTTGGCCAAGATATCCTCGATGGAAGCCACGCAACGCAAGCTGTGTGGTTTTGGAGCCCAGAACCCCAAAAGGGTGAACGATCGAGTTTTGATTCAGGAGCGAACGTGGCAGCAAGGCAAACTGGTGTTTCTCTGCATCCACTTGTGAGAGCCGTCCCACAGAACCTTGAACCGTAGGGCTCCGGGCCCTCTCAGCTGAGATATCCTTGACGGAATCCACGCAACACAAGCTGTGGGATTTTGGAGCT
>NW_009736973.1:0-5361 GCF_000703405.1 Apaloderma vittatum | reverse complement strand
AGAGCGAATGACTGAGTTTTGCTCCAAGAACGAATGTGGCAGCAAGACAAACTGGTGCTACTCTGCATCAACCCATGATGGCCTCCCCAAAGAACATTGAACCATAGGGCTCCAGGCTCACTTGCCCCAAGATATGCCTGACGGAATACATGCAACGCAATCTGTGTGATTTTGGAACCGATCCCCTCAGAAGAGCCAACGATCGAGTTTTGCTCCAAAAACAAAGGTGGCAGCAAGACAAACTGTTGCTGCTCTGCATCCAACCGTGAAAGCTCGCCAAAGAACCTTGAACCATAGGGCTCTAGGCTCGCTCACTTGAGATATACTCGACAAAACCATGCAACACAAGCTGTGTGATTTTGGAGCTGAGCCCCCTGGAAGAGCAAACGATTGAGTTTTGCTCCAACAATTGAAGGTGGCAGCAAGACAAACTGGTGCTGCTCTGCATCCACCCATGACGGGCTCGCCACAGAACCTTGAACCGTAGGGCTCCGGACTCACTCGGCTGAGATATCCTTTATAGAAGCCACAAAATGGAAGCTGTGTAATTTTGGAGCCAAGCCCTCATGAAGTTCAAATGATCGAGTTTTGCTCCAAGAGCGAAGGTGGCACCAAGACAAACTCCACTTGGAGTGATTGGTATCCGAGAAGCAGAGAGCCCCCAGCCCCAAGGACAACTGCCACATAAAAGGCCTCCAAAGGAGAGCACAGTGCTGCACTAACATGGGCTTTTTGAGAACTTGTGAGTTTCACTCAAAATTCATGACCCCATGTTCATAAGCTTTGATGAAAATTTTCCTCCTCCTTGAAGGCTGGGCATCCGAGAAACAGGGAGCCCCGGACCTCAAGGACAAGTGCCATGCAAAAGGCATCCAAAGGAGAGCAAGGTGCTGCACTAACATTGTCTTTTTGAGAACTTGCAAATTTTGCTCAAACTTCATGACCCTGAAGTAATGAATTTTGAAGAAAATTTTCCTCCAGTTTGCGAGCTGGGCATCTGAGAACGAGAGAGCTCCCAGCCCCAAGGACAACTGCCATACAAAAGGCATCCAAAGGAGAGCACGGCGCTGCACTAACATTGCTTTTTGAAAATTTCCGAAGGGAGCATCTCGCATTACATGTATTCCTTTCAGAATATCTCGGGCAGGAGATCCCGGATTCCTTCAGTTCAGGGCTCTGTGGTGAGGCTGTCACAAGTGGATGCAGAGCAGCATGAGTTTGTCTTGCTGCCACCTTCGCTCTTGGAACAAAAGTCAATCGTTCCCTCTTCTATGGGTCTCGGCTCCAAAATTACACAGCTCACCTTGCATGGCTTCCATCGAATATTTCTCAGGCGAGCGAGCCCAGAGCCCTACAGTTCAAGGTTCTCTGGTGAAGTTGTCATGGATGGATGTAGAGTAGCACCAGTTTATCGTGCTGCCACCTTCGGTCTTGGAGCAAAAGTAAATCATTTGCTCTGCCGGAGAGCTGGACTGCAAAATGATGCAGCACGCTTTGTGTGAATTCCATCAGAGGATATCTTGGGCGAGAGAGCCTGGAGCCCTACGGTTCCAGGTTCTGTGGCAAGGCCTTCAAGGGTGGATGCAGAGCAGCACCAGTTTCCCTTGCACACACTTTCGCTCTTGGAGAAGAAGTCAAGCGTTCGCTCTTGCTGGGGGCTGGACTACAAAATTGCGCAGCACGTGTTATGTGCCTTCTGTCGAGGATGTTTCGGGAATGAGAGCCAGGAGCCCTAAATTTCAAGGTTCTGTGGTGAGGCCATCACACATGGATGCAGAGCAGAACAAGTTTGTCTTGCTGCCATCTTCACTCTTGGAGCAACACTCAGTTGTTCACCCTTCCGGGGAGTTCAGCTCCAAAGTCACACAGCTCGCATTGCGTGGTTTCCATTGAGGATATGTCAGGCTCAAGAGCCCGGAGGCCTACAGTTCAAGTTTCTGTTGCGAGGCCGCCACGGGTGGATGCAGAGCAGCACCAGTTTGTCTTGCTGCCACCTTCTCTCTTGGAGCAAAAGCCAATCATTCGCCTTTCTGGGGGGGTTCGGCTCCAAAATCACGCAGCTCACGTTGTGTGGATTCATGCAATGATATATCGTGCGAGAAAGCCCGAAGCCCTACGGTTCAGGGTTCTGTGGTGAAGCTGTCATGGTTGGATGCAGAGTAGCACCATTTTGACTTGCTGCCACCTTTGTTTTTGGAGCAAAAGTCAATCATTTGCTCTTCCGCGGGGCTAATCTCCAAAATGATGCAACATGCATTGTATGGTTTCCATCAAGGATATCCCAGATTAGAGAGCCTGGAGCCCTACGGATCAAGGTTCCTTGATGAGGCCATCCTGTGTGGAAGCAGAGCTGCGCCAATTTGCCATTCTGCCACCTTCACTATTGGAGCAAAACTCAATCGTTCGCTCTGCCGGGGGGCTCACATTGAAAAAGACGCAGCTTGCGCTGCGTGCCAGAAGTCAAGGGCGTCTGAGGAGAGAGAGCCCGGAGCCCTACAGTTCAAGGTTCTGTTGCATAGGCATCATGGGTCAATGTGGAGCAGCACCAGTATGTCTCACTGCCACCTTCACTCTTGGAGCAATAGTCAATCCTTGGCTCTTCCAGGGGGCTCGGCTCCAACATAACGCAGCTCACGTTGCGTGCCTTCTGTCACGGATAGCTCAGGCGAGAGAGCCCGGAGCCCTACAGTTCAAGGTTCTGTGATGAGGCTGTCATGAGTGGATCCAGAGCAGCACCAGTTTGTCTTGCTGCCACCTTCGCTCCTGGAGCAAAAGTCAATCCTTTCTTATTCTGGGGGGCTCATCTCCAAAATCACACAGCTTGCGTTGTGTGGATTCCGTTGAGGATATCTCAGGCAAGAGAGCCCAGAGCCCTATGATTCAAGGTTTTGTTGTGAGGCTGCCACGGGTGGCTGCAGAGCGGCGCCAGTTTGTCTTGCTGGCACATTTTTTCTTGCAGGAAAAGTCAATTGATTGCTCTTCTGGGAGTCGGATCCAAAGTCATGCAGCTCACGTTGCGTGGATTCATGTGAGGATGTCTTGGGCGAGACAGCACGGAGACCTAAGGTTTAAGGTTCTGTGGTGAAGCCGTCACAGGTGGATGCAGAGCAGCACAAGTTCGAGTTGCTGAAACCTTCACTCTTGCAGCAAAACTCAATCGTTTGATCTTGTGGGGGCTCTACTACAAAATAATGCAGATTGTGTTGCATGCATTCCATCGAGGATATCTCAGGCGAGAAAACCTGGAGCTCTACGGTTCAAGGTTCTGTGGTGAAGCTGTTGTGGGTGGTTGCAGAGCAGACTCAGTTTCTCTTGCTGTCAGCTTCGCTCTTGGAGCAAATGTCAATCATTCACTCTTCCGGGGTGCCCAATTCCGAAATGACACAGCTCACTTTGCGTGGATTCCGTCAAGAATATCTCGGGAGAGAGAGCCCAGAGCTTTATGGTTTAAGGGTCTCTGGTGAAGCCATCACAGGCTGATGCTTAGCAGCCCCAGTTTGGCTTGCTGCCATTCTTCACTCTTGGAGCAAAAGTCGATCGTTTGCTCTTCCGGGGGGGCTCAGCTTCAAAATGACGCAACACACTTTGGGTGGTCTCCATCAAGGATACCTCGGGCAAGAGAGGCCAGATTCCTACGGTTCAAGGTTCTGTGGTGAGGACATCATGAGTGGATCCAGAGCAGCACCAGTTTGTCTTGCTGCCACCTTCGCTCTTGGAGCAAAACACAATCATTCTCTCTTCCGGGGGGCTCGTCTAAAAAATGAGGCAACTCGTGTTGCGTGGTTTCTTGTGATGACATCTCAGGTGAGAGACCCCTGAGCTCTACGGTTCCATGTTCTGTGGTGAGGGTGTCACACGTGGATGCAGAGCAGCTCGACTTTATCTTACTGCCACCTTTGCTTTTGGAGCAAAAGTCAATCATTTGCTCTTCCAGGGGCCTCAGCTCCAAAATGACGCAGTTCGTGCTGTGTGCCAGAATTCGAGGACGTCTGTGTAGAGAGAACACAGATCCCTACGGTTCAAGGTTCTGTGGCGAAGTTGTCATGAGTGGATGCAGAGCAGAATAAGTACATCTTACTGCCACCTTCGCTCTTGGACCATAAGTCAATCGTTTTCTCTTCCAGGGGGCTTGGCTTCAAAGTCACGCAGCTCGCGTTGTGTGGTTTCCATCGAGGATATCTCAGGCGAGTGAGCCCGGAGCCCTAAGGTTCAAAGTTCTGTGGTGAAGCTGTCACGGGTGGATGCAGAGCAGCACGAGTTTGTCTTGCTGCCACCTTTGTTATTGGAGCAAAACTCAATCATTTGCTCTTCCAGGGGGCTCACCTCCAAAAAGACGCAGCTCGCATTGCATGACTTCCATTGAGGATGTCTAAAGAGAGACAGCCCGGAGCCCTACAATTCAAGGTTCTGTGGCAAAGCCGTCATGGATGGATGCAGAACAGCACCAGTATGTCTCTCTGCCACTTTCGCTCTTGGAGCAAAAGTCAGTCGTTCGCACTTCCAGGGGGCTGGGCTCTAAAATGATGCAGCACACGTTGTGTGAGTTCCTTCAAGGATATCTCAGGCAAGAGACCCCGGAGCCTTACGGTTCAAGGTTTTGTGGCAAGGCCGTCAGGGGCCAATGCAGAACAACTCCAGTTTGCCTTGCTGCCACCTTCCCTCTTGGAGCAAAACTCAATCGTTCGTTCTTCCGGGGGGTCACATCCAAAATGACGCAGCTTGCATTCCTTGACTTCCGTCAAGGTTATCTCTGGTAGGAGAGCCCGGAGCCCTATGTTTCAAGGTTCTGTGGGAAGGCCGTCACGGATGGATGCAGAGCAGCATGAAGTTGCCTTGTTGTCAGCTTCGCTATTGAAGCAAAAGTCAATCATTCGCTCTTCTAGGAGTCTCGGCTCCAAAGTCATGCATCTCATGTTGTGTGGATTCTGTTGAGGATATCTTGGGCAAGAGAGCCCGGAAGCCTAGGGTTCAAGGTTCTGCTGTGAGGTCGTCACAGGTGGATGCAGAGCAGCACCAATTTTCCTTGCTGCCACCTTCTCTCTTTGAGCAAAAGTCAGTCACAGAATCACAGAATGTCAGGGGTTGGAAGGGACCTCAAAAGATCATCTAGTCCAGCCCCCCTGCCAGAGCAGGAACACCTACAGTAGGTCACACAGGAATGTGTCCAGGCAGGTTTTGAATGTCTCTAAAGAAAAAGACTCCACAACCTCCCTGGGCAGCCTATTCCAGTGCTCCATCACCCTCACAGTGAAAAAGTTTTTTCTAATATTTTTATGGAACCTCCTATGTTCCAGCTTGTACCCATTGCTCCTTGTCCTGTCAATGGACACCACTGAAAAGAGCCTGGCTCTGTGCTCCTGA
>NW_009736972.1:4323-53039 GCF_000703405.1 Apaloderma vittatum | reverse complement strand
CCGCCCGGCCGGCCTGTGCGGGGCTGCCTGCCCTCGAGAGTTCAGCTGCCCCGGAATGGTAGAACCGTTCTTGTCGAGTGACTTACGGGAAGCAGTCGGTTTAAACGACCTCATTAAAACAGCCGAGGAAGATGTACGGGCTTGTTCTGACAGGAGGTCCTCGCGTTGCCAGGGTTGCTGTGCTGGGGGGGCCTAACGGCAAAGAAAAAAAATATCTGTAAGCTATTAATGGCCTTATTTTATTCGAACAGAACTTCGTTATGGAAAACCGGATCGATATTATTTTATTTTAGTGTTGTTGGATGCTGCTGCAGCAGTTGAGCAGCTTTTCTGTGGGGTGATGTGGTAGGTGTTAGGCTGTGGCTGGCCTGTGTGTGTGGCACAGGGCTGTAAGTGTATGCTAAGTGCAGGTGGAAACTACACTATGCAGATGCTGTGAAGATGCCCCATGCCTTACTTTCTGAGGCTCATAGGAAAATGAACCTGTCACACAGGTCTGGGTAGGCTTGGAAGCTTGACAAATATATTTTCTGGGTGGTTTTATTTCAGTATTCTGATGGGGGGAGAAGTGAAAAATGTGTTTTCTAATCCTAACGCTCTTTTCTTTGAGGAATGCAACTCGTGTTGTTGTGTGAATGGGATTCTCACGTTTTCAGAGCAACTCGGTGCTGGTTTCCATGTTTTATTCCTGCGTGGCAGGCTGTAAACTTAGCCTCTGCATCTAACGCTACAAACAAATTAACAGTTAGAACTACTGATGCTTTAGGATTGGTGGTTTCTTCCATTTAGAAATGTTTAATAATCTCTTCTTTCTCCAGATAGATGAGGATTGCTCTTTTTTCCTCCATGGTAGTAACCTAGTGGGAAATAAAGCTTGACTATTTGGTGAACGTGTTGTGTGAGAAATGGAATGAAAGTAAGTGAGTCTATGACTAATATAGAAGACTCCTCTATAATAGATGCTACTTAATACGTGTTACATAAGTAATATGGTAAGGTGGAGTCTGGTTACATAAGAACCGACTGGGAACTTGGGAGCTACTGTAAGTAGTCCATATTAGTTGCAGAGAGAGCCTGCAGGGCCTCTGTGTGTTGTTGGGGGAGGGACAGAAGAACAGGATTGGAAGCATCTAATAGTGCTACATTTTTGCTTTGTAAAGGCTACCAGGAAAGAAATGGAGAAGAGAGTAATTAAGCATGACACAGTGTGAAGCTCTCGAAAGTCTGGGAATCTCATTTGAGCCTAGCTTTTAGGTTATAAGCTCTGCTTCATAAAAGAAAAGCCCCCCTCCCTTCCTTTTTTTTCTTTTTTAATGTGCGATAGTGGCTGTCAGCTGAAGACTGCACCATCCAATTTTGTTTTATGCAAACTACTATGAAGAGCAGGATTCTTGAGTTCTCGTTGCAAGGCTTTTGTAGTTTGTATTTTTTCTAACGGAAACAGCTTACTGGAAATGGTGTTACGATGAGGCAGTTGGGTTTGTTGACCAGACATTTAAGTGACTGGATTACTGATTTTTCCTGTGTAGGCATAATGTGACACAAAGTAAATACTGCCTTTGTAATGGAAGCTTCCAGAGAGGCTTTCAGTGTACAATGATTCTTTTGAATACAGAACAGATTTACTTGGGACCCGACACGGTGAATATTTCCTTGCAGATGTGTTAAATGAAGAATGTTGATTCAAAATGAAGATGAGGAAAAAGACACAATTCTGTTTTATTAGTACTTATGTTTAGGCATATGTTCTATAATTATGAATTAGGGAGCAGTTCCCTCCCTCACTGTAAGGAAGCAGTTGGAATGCTTATGTTATAGAGTAGTTTATAGAGAATACCTGGAAATAGAAAGCTTAAGCGTGGCAGCTAGAGCTTTAATTCTTAAAGCACCCTTTTTGATAGCTCACACAAATACCATATTTTGCTTGAAAACCAGGAAGTGAACTACTGTAAAAGTTCTCTATGTAATTGGTAGCCTATTGCAGCAGTATCCTAATTGAGGTGTCTCTATGTTTTATGAAGCTATAGAAATGAAGGCCAGTTTTAATGAGCTCCTATATTTTCTTCCTCGTTTCAAGGTTGTTATATTAGCTGTTTTCAGGGAAGCAGTACTAGTTACCTTCAGAGAAGCAGTAGCTCCAGCAGTGTTGCAGTGCAGTCTCTAAACAGTGTCTCATGCATTCTGAATTACTTCTGCTGCAGGAAATGAGTGAAAAACAAATGCGCATACTACTTTGAGACGGAAACCTCTAGGGGAGGGGATTTGTCCGAATACCAGTCTGATTCAAGCTGTATCTTAATCCGAAAGGTGAGGGGAAGGAAAGGAGCTGTAGGAAAGAGTGAAGACAGGTATGTAGCTCTGTGGTAGCCTAGCAGGAAGAGAAACATTGCTGCTGAACTACAGTTCTTTCCTTTATATTTCAATTGGCTGGATCTTCTCCAGCAGTTAGACCTGTGGCTCTAACTTGCCATGATAGCCTGTCTGTACATGTGTATGTGGTCTGTGCCTTTGAGAAGACTTGTTATATAAACACTGTTGTTTATCCTTTAGCTTTACAAAGGGACTGACAGGAGTTCAAGGGTATTTAGAGGAGAAAAGAGGGAGATACAGTGTAATAGATCTGAGTGTGCATTGATGCCATAGTTGAAACAGTTGAAGTGGTGCTCATGCTGAAAGATGATCCTGCATCTTTTCCCAGCTATTCATTCTTGCTGTTGCGCCACTCCTTTTTTGATGGTGCAAGTGATCGTGTGGGAAGTAGAAGAGAATAATGGATCTAGCATAAGTGTAATTGTAATGGACGGTTTTCTAATGTGAACGCTTATTGTGGGACTTCACAGACACTTCTGCTAGAACAGGAGTAGGAAGAAGCAGCTGCAAAGAGAATGGAGATGTGCAGGCATTAACTGTTAGTGAAATTAGGTATATTTTATCTCAGCAAAGATGCAGTTCTTAAGGAATTGTAAATGCCATTAAGAGTTGCCTCTCAGCTACTACAGCCAGAATCACTGCTTAAGGAGTCAAGCACACTCAAAAAACCAAAGTTTGAAACTTCAAGAGCACGTAAGGCACTGCTAAATTAACCTGCAGTTGTAGGTGGGAAAGTAATTTCAGATTCGTTGAAATGATAGCCCACAAAAATAAGTAAAATGCTGTTTCTTCTCATCTGTAACCTAGTTAAGTGTTCACAGGATTTTAGACTTAGGGAGCTTATTTTGTTGGAACAGGTTACAACTTGGAATAGGTTTGTTTCCTCCAGAAGTAGCTGATAATCTAATAGCTGGAATATTCAGTGAGGAATTATTCTTACTGGATGAGTTCTGAGCTAATCTTAAAAAAAAAAAAAAAGACAAACCAGTAGGTCACAGTGGTCACTAGCCATATGGAAAGGGGCTGGTTAGCTCAGTGGTTTGAGCATGGTGCTGACAACAATGACCAACACCGAGGTTGCGGGTTCGATTCCCGCTCGGTCCCCGTGTGTTGCCTGGTCTAGTCGAGAGGTGGCGTCCCTGCCCATGACAGGGAGGTTGGACTAGATGATCTCTACGGTCCCTTCCAGCCTAGGCCATTCTATGATTCTATGAAAATGTATGTAGTAGAGCAGTCTAATGACTGCTCACTGATGAGTTTATCTACCTAGATGTGGAAAGATTGTGCGGGGCTTTTGAACAGCATCAGCATAGGTCAGGAACTTCCTTTGCACAACACTTCAGGCTTTGTGTTATGGTAAGCTTTTCTGAAAAAGATGAGATTTGGTTTTGTGATTTTTTTTGTTTGATGGTTTTGGGGTTTTTTTTAGAGAAAAACCTTAAAAGTTACTGTCTGGTTCTACAGGTCTTAACAATTGAGTTCCTTGCTTAAAGGAGCAAGTTTAAAGCTGTTGTGTGGCCTGCTAATCGCAGGATTAGTGGGACTTTACACAAAGTCCCGCTCACTGGTATGACCTTTGGATAGTAAAGTGGGGCACTAGTTTGTTTTCTCCTTCTAGCATGACCTTGTTCTTTGAAGTAGAGTCTTTCCGATGAATTTCTTGTTGCTTTGGAAAGCAATATTAAGCTCTGTGTAGTTACTTCCATAAAGGAGGCAGTGCTCTGACCTGTTTGTAATAATCAGCTCCTTAAGACCTGTCAGTAACCGTTCTTTGATGAAGATAGTGAAAATAACCAGTAATTGAATGGTTCCTCAGTCAATGTTAAGGTGCAGGCAGCGTAAGCACAGTGGTGGCTCTTGAGGATCCCCAGGAAGAAAATGGGGGAAAATACTGCCACTTTCTGAGAATTGGGCCGTGCTACAGTCAGGAAATTACTGAACTGTGGGCTTCAGTGTTGCAGAACTTCAGCTGCAGGTGGTCCTGTCAAAGAGAAAACAAGTATTTGTGTTGCTTGGAAGTATGTGTAAACTTGGAAACCAAATAAAACTTAGTGGCTCTGTTTGTGTGGTTATTATGTGTTGGACAAAAGAGATTCCTTACCTCTGCTGAAGCTTCTTACTGTGACTTGTCTGGAGGGAGCTTTTTAATAGGAGTAGGAAACAGCCACAGGCTCAACAAATAAATGTCTAAGTATGGAAGCCCTGTTTCCTAGCTTGTTACACAGTCATGCAGTACATTTTTATTTTATTTTTTTTACTCAAAAGTAGAAATGCCGTTTGAGTGCAGCAATATTTCTTGTCTCTTCAGAGGTTTAGCTTTTGAAGACTGCTGTGGTCCTATTTGGTGTGGCCTATTAGAACCCAAACAGTTTTGGAGGTACCGAAGTCTGACAGAATGATATACTCATAATGGATAGCTTTGTGACATTGAGTACCACTGGCTATAGTAATGGATTTGTTTCCTGCACACTTCAGTAGGTTGGCAACTACTGAAGCTTTGCATTGGTGGAGTTCAAATCTTAATATCTGATCTACAGAAATTAGTACGTGTCTCTCTGACTAGTTGTCATGTGTACAGGTTTTTTGATAGCTAGCCTATCCAGTGTTAGTACAACTAACATTTAGTACAACTGGTGTAGACCAACCAAGTAAGAGTCCAAAACTACCTTGTGTGGCAGATCTGGATGTGACAAAACTAGTGGGGAGGACACAAGAACTTCACCTGAAATGCTGTCTGGAAAGCAAGCATTAGCATCTAATAATTCTTGTGCTAAATTCTCTCTTTTCCATAACTCCCATGTTCCTCTCCTTTCTTAATCAGGTTAAATGACTGTCATGAGATTCCCCATGTTTAAGTGAAGTTAAAAAATAATTTTAAAAAAGAATTAACTAGAGGGGCAGAGCTATGCTGCTCTACTGCAGGCAAAGCAATCCATGGAAAAGGCTGCAAGTGAGACTATAGCTAGTTGTGAGATTGAGATAGAGAGCTTAGGCGAGACACTAAATCACTTTTGCCAGCTTTATTACCTGATAAGTGCTAAAGCGTGCAGTGGTTGTGCTGCTTCACTTCTGGGCTGCAACATTTGTGGCCCAATGTTGTCAGGCCAATGATAGATTGCTTGATGTAATCTTACCTGCTGAGACAGGATGAGTTGTCTCAAATTCCATGCAGAAGAACTATGGGCCTTCTAATTAGAAAACTTTGTAAGAACATCTTACTTAAAATGTCATTGTCACAACTGTCCTGACCTAGACTACTCTTCACAGAATGAAGCTATAACTTCTGTCAGGGTGGTGCCTCACTTTGGATTCGTCTCCAAAGCTGTACTCCATTACCCCAGCATTCGTGTGCTGGAACAAGCTCATAAGCTTATAAAGGCATGCTGGGCAGTTGTCACATCCTATTTTTAAACTCTTTCTGAGAAACACTTCAGTCTCCTATCTCTGCACAAGCGTAGAAAAGGCAATACTTCATGTAGGAGCCACCGTGTCTGGGCTCAGCTTGCAGTAATGTGTGAACTTGAGTATCGTCTCTTGAGAGAGTAAAGTTGAATCTGTATGGACTTCTGTTGGGGAGAGGAAATGACAATAACTAGGAAATAGTGGCAGTGGGCTATTGTGTCCTTGGTTATAACTGCCTATAGGAAATGATGCAGGTCTGTGGTGCTAGACAGACTAGCCCAACTTCAGTAAGACTCCTGATGGCTAGTGCTGAAACACACCTTAATGGAGTACAAGGAGAGTTGAGAACTGGAACACTTTTTAAATGATATCTCTCCTGGTATATCTTAAACATAGTGGTTTTGCTTAATTATCTGCTATCAATTTGCAGTAACCCATTTACTATAATTGTGTAATATTACTCTAAATTTTCAAGATGATCAACTTCAGACTGGGCCTGAAATACAAACACTGAATATGGGTGTTAACATACTCTTGCTATATTAGGTAGGAAATTCCAGAATTGATGGACCAACCCAGAGAATATAATTCTGTAGTTTTGGGTGAAAATAAAGAATACTGGTGAAGCATTTAGACTTGGTTTTGTTTTTCTTTTAAAAAGTGGTAGGCAGGAGTGTTTCAGTTGGGCTAAGTGCTACAAACAGGAAGAAGAAAATCATGCTGCTGTAAGATGAATTATATAGTAGAAAGTCAAGATACTGAGTTTTTGCATGTCTTGCAGCTCTTTCAAGAGATTTCTCAAATGCTGTGGTTACTAGTGTAGATCTGACTGATGGGAGGGATTTGTTGTTTCAGAGCATTACTGGAACTGTACCCTGAAGGCTGTAGCAAAGCCTGCACTATTTCTAAGAGCTGGCAGGGTCTTTGGTTTTGGTGGTGGTGGTTGGTTGGTTTTGGTGGGGTGTTTTGTTGTTGTGTTTTGGTTTTGTGTTTTTTGTTGTTTTTTCTCTCTAGAACAGGCAAACTGTTCCACACTTTCCTGCAGACTGTGTGCTACAAATTTTGTTTGCCTTGGAAGTGCAGCTGTTGGCTAAATTGGTTTGTGTTGTCTTCTGTTTCAGTGGTATGACTACTTAATCCTGTTTCCATTTAAGTAAATTGGAGTAGTTAACAGATACTGAGGAGGAGGAGCTGCTGGTTAGATGTTGCCTTGTAGGCCAAGTGTTAGTGCTTATATGAAGGAGGAAAACTTACTATTGGACCTTTTGCAACCTCATCCTACAGTTAGTAAAGCAAGGTAATCTGAAGTATATGATAACCTGCACTTGTTTTCCTGTTAAGTCTGTTTGCCTAAACATGACCTTTAATTTCAATAATGCAGTGATACTGAAATGTGTGTTGTAGAACTGTTTCCTAATTTAAAATAAAAAAAATCCTTCAATTCCACACACTTTTGTAACCTAGTGAGAGTACACATATAATTGGGTCCTCTTTCTGTTCAGTTTAATGGCTCTGCCTTACCTAGTTTGAGGCTTAAGTCTCAAATATTTCATATAACTCATCCTTTCAATATATTCTGTAAATAATATATCACAGGTAAGCAGGGATTGAGATGTCTACAGAAGCTGTCTACTGGAAGGTACTTGTGCAAGTCTGTAGATGCTGCACATCTTGAATTTTAAGCTTGAATTTTATCTATTTTTTCCTGTAGGCAGCCTATATATTTAACAGGAAGTGTCTTGCTCTGGGTGCCTCCTCTTTTTGCTTGAGCAGTGTTGAGCAACAATTATGTACTGATTGCACTCAGTACAAGTAAACTCTACATCCTGTTTAGAATAGGATGTACATATTAACAAGTGTAAAACATCTGTTGCATCTTCCTAGAAATAGCATGTTGCAGACTTGGATATTTCAGCTTTGCAGCTGTTCAGAAGCCCTTCCATATTTAAAATCCGAAGCCTTTAAGGGGACGTATGAAGTAACAGTTTAAAATAGGTAGTGGGTTTTTCTTACATGGTGCAAGAGTGAGTATTGTTCTTTGAGTTGGTACTCATTACCCTTCTGCATTGTCAGTCCGTGCTATAGTAATAGACCATCAAAGAGCAAAAAACCTGAAATGGATGTCAAAAGTGAGGCCCAGTAGACTTCATTTTTCCTTATGTGCCCTTCTAAGATTCGTGGCTGAATCTGAATTTTGGATATGCCCAGTTGGCACTGGAGTGAAGGGGAGGTTTCTTTACTACTTAGAAGCGTCTAGAGGAGACTGCAGTTCTTCAGGAGAAGGGATGGAAGAATAGATAGGTTAAAGAAAAGGATGCATTCCTCGTGTTAACTGGAAACTAGTTACTGGAAAGTATTCTAATTGGCATTTGTCTGCTTTCTAAGCTGTTGTTCGCTTGGGGGGAAAAAAAGGCAAAACCCAGAAAAGCTGACTTGAGTACATCATCATTAGAGGTCCTGCCTCTAACTGCAGAAAAGCGTGGAATGAAAGAAGGAATCCTGACTGAAATCTGGTTGTCTTTGGAAAATAAGCAGACCTAACCTGTAGTTCTTAAGCGGCATACAGCTTTTAAGTAGCTCAAGGTGATGTCTAGAGTAGATCATAGAAATTACAAAAATGGAGGCATTGTGTGCAACTACAGAATTCTGAAGGACCTGTTGGAGGGAAATCTGCATGTGTGAATAACGTTCCTTTCTTAAGTAGTTACGCTGCGTCCTGCATCACATGCTTGGTAGCTGTTGTACAACAGGAAAGCCTGGTGGTTTGGTGTTTTTTTTTTTTCCATTTATCTTATGGAGCTTGTGGAAGGAAACACAGATCGGAGTTGTATTTAACTATAACTTCCTTCCTGTTGGGAACTCGTGTCTGAACTGTTACAGATTTCTGGCCTAGTGGTATACCTTGGTTTCCTGCCCGTGTGTGAAATTTAAGTATGCTTTGGAGTGTTCTGGGGTAGAAGGGGTGTTTTGAAAGCCACCTTTCTGTGGGATTAGAGTGTTATTCCATCATCTTCTCCTTCGCCAGCTTTCTGGATGGTGCAGCTAGGTGTACTATGATATATCATAGTCAACCGGTAGTACGTATAAACTGATAATATAACATATAAAATCTGTTTAAGCTTTTTATTTTCAAACGCAAGTACTCTTACTTTCAAAACTTAAGATAGTTTTGTTATGTATGAACAGCATCCTGTGTTCTTTCTGAATATCAGAAAAAAATGACTGTGCTGAAGACTAGCTCAGAGAATGGCAATTTTATGCTTAGATTTTCACCTGCCTACCAGACTTCTCCAGTATCAGCTGGTAGATTTCCTATACAGTAAATGCATAGTATGAAGTACATAAAGATGCTGTGGAAACCAGCTGAAGAATGAGGAAAATTGCTCAAGAATGAGCAGCACAGGAAGGGAAGGTGCTTATCATAGAATCATTTTGGTTGGAAGATACCTTTAAGATCACGGAATCCAACTGTTACTTAACTCTGGCAGGTCCATATCTAAACCATGTCCCTGAGCACCATATCTAGACAGCTTTTAAGCACATCCAAGGATGATGATTCAGCCACTTCCCTGGGCAGCCTGTTCCAGTCTTAGATAACCCTTTCAGTGTAGAAAAAGGCCTCCCTTTTCCTTTGAATCCTCTTTTGGAGCTAGGTTTTCATGCCCAATCTCCCTTTGTAGTGCTCTGAAAGAGAAGCAGCTAACCACTAAATCAGTAGCCTTGTTAAATGCTGGAGAACTGGAATGCTGAAGCCTGTAAGCATGCCTCGAAAGTCCTGCAAATGCGCTGGGTGACTTAAACTTGTCTGCATGACGTGATCAATCTCTTGGATTTTACAGCTTTCAAGTTAACTTCCATGTTTATAGGTAAAAGTAGAAAGATCATAATTTAGTGCAGTCTGGTTTTTTTATACTGTCATGGGAAAATCTGTATGGTGGCAGCTGGCTGTATGTAATTTTTTACAACTTTTGTATAATATATGATACTTTTTTTTCCCCTAGCTATTTACTCATACTGTTTGTATTAATTTCAGGGTTTTTTTTTCTGGAACATTGTACTCAACTTAAATATAGGGGTGTTTGTTTCCTTTGTCTAATGTGAAGGAAAAACTGCTAAGCCTGCTGATTTTTCACAACAGAACACGAGGTGCTCACAGGGAGGAAGTTAGTGCTTGAGTGCACAAGTCAGAGTAGTCATGTAGCTTGTAGTTGCTGCTTAACTGACTTCGAAGTTACTGGCAGAAAAAGAAATTACAACTTAAAAACAGCTGACAACAGGCTCATGTCTACCCTCAGAACAGTAAACTTGCCTGCCACAATCTCCTGATCTGTTTGGAGAATGACAAAAAGATACTGGGCAAAACCCAAGAGTTCTGCAACTGTTTGCCCAGAGTATAAATATTTCAGACTTTTATTGAGTCCTTCTGTGGCTTAAATGTTGCAGCAATACTGTCTCAGTTATTTTTAGGTTTGGGGAGCAGAAAGAGTGCTTGCCTTCTGTGTTCCCCTCCTCCAAAAACCTTGGGTGCCTTAGACAGGGGGAAGAAAAGTAGCAACCCTGAGCTGGTTTATTAGCTTGAGCTGAACAATGTCAGTACATTTTCTGACGTCCTTTGTGGAAGGACTAGTACAGTCACTGCAGTTCCATTGCAGCACTGTGACAGTATTCTTTCTTTTGAAACAACACAAAAGGCATCAAGCCTCTCAACTGAAACAAGAATGCAGCTTATTTGTTACTTTTATATGGACAGTCCCCAGAACATGGCTATTAGAGCTTGTAACTAGAATTACTCCTTCTCTGGTTGCTGTCATGGGAACCTTGATGCTATGCACAGGCATGACTAACATGAGAAATCGGTGAAACGGAATACTCTAGTGCCTCTTAGTCATTGTAACATGAATATATGGAGGTGATAACCATTAATGCTTTCACATCAGCTGCTACTTCTCTTATCCATAACTACAAATTACTCCTACTTGTAGTTTTTTGTACCCATCCATGCTGTAAATCGAAGGAATATGATAACTTGCTAGCAGTACCTGTCTAGTCTGAGCTATGCCAAACTGCTTTCACATAATGAAGAAACCTTAAAAAATCAAAACCAATCTAAACTGCTATGTTGATCCATAGACACAAAGAAATCCATAGCAGTGCCTTGGATTTTTCTCCTAAAGGAGAAACACACAAAAAAAAATGCATACGGTCCTAGTTACTGATACTATAAAAATTGCATAAGATGACAGTTCTTTTATTGCAGGAGTTCATTGGCAGCAGTACGCAGGTGTTAAATTCATGAGAGAAAGTGTCTGCGACCGTTGCGTGGATTTCATTGTATTTGCAGTTAATGTGCACATACCGTTAGTAAAAGTAATCTGTCTTCCTGAAAAAACTCAGTCTGCAGCAATCCACCTAAAAGTATGAAGCTTCTTGGCACCTTGGAGTGTGTGCAGAGCAGGCCTAGAATCACTCAGGCAGGACGCAGATAAATACTCCCTTTGGCATGCAGAAGTGTCCCCATGTGTGGAGCAAAGACAGAAACAGCAGGCTTGTCCTGGCATGCTCCTGGAGCAGCTACGCAGAAATGTTACTACTGTGCAAAGCCTGGCTTTCCTTCCTGTGTATTTTCTACTTATTTAGCAATGGTGGTCATGCTTATCACATGTGGGGGTGTTGGTCTGCAGTTTGATCTGGGATTTAGTTTTTATTTATTATTCTGATTTTAGAAAACTGAAGAGATCTTAACTGCTTACTGTGGTTTTTGAAGCAAAAATTGTGTGTGGGTATTAGTTGTCTTGGAGAGCTAGCTGTGTATGAAAGGATAGGGATTGAGAATACAATTTTCAAAACCTTGAACTGTGGGAAAAAAAATTGGAATGTCTGCTTACAGAAAGACTTGCAACCTCTTGCATCACTACTTAGGCACAGACAGTAAAACCTTAATCCCCTGATGTCTGAATCATGCACTTTCAGTTAAAAAGACAGAGCAGTATGGTCACTTGACTAGTGAGAAAGTTGATCAATCCTGCTATCCCTCAAATACACTTTTAATTTGCAGATGAAAATTAAGAATTTTGCTGCTAGTTAAACTTTTTAATCTGCAACTCTGTGGGCTTTTGCAGTTTGCTTTGCAGCTACAGCCAAGGAATTTTTTTTAATGATACTTTAATATGAAATTAGTAATAAACTGTGTGAACACTTAAATAGTTGGATGTTATAAACCGAGTTGTGTCAAAAGATAAAAATAATCCATTTGTTATGAAACAGTATATTAAACATAAGCTGAAACAGTGAATCACATGAAGGACGGGGGCTTAAGTTCAACACGTTTCCTTCAAACAGTAGGGTCTGCTAACTGCACACAAGTCCTTTGTGGGTGTAAAAGTCTGAACATAACCAGGGCTGGTAGCACCACCTATTGATTTTGGTGTTATTTTCATTTCCCTAAGTCTCAATGAAAAAGTGGTAATCAGTAGAATTGGGGGTGTGGGGGAAATCATGCTCCAGTTCTTGGTTTTATGCTTTAGAACAAAGCCTCTGCTGTTTGTTTGAGAACTCACCAAAAATCTTGTCCACGCTGTGGTCCTTCAATGGGAAAAAAGAGTAAATCTAAGTAGTGGGTGGGGGTTTGGGGTGGGTGTGGTTTAAGAAGATTATGTTTCAAAACGAGCCTTTCACAATTCACGATGATGGTCAGATTATGCATACCTTAGACATGTGAAACAGATATGATTTAGCTATATATAATGTCGCCTGTTCACATGTATCTCTTCAAGGCTGAGGATAGCATTAGCTAGATCTAGAAGACTTGGGTAAATTCTTCATGTAATGGTCACTACAGATTGCTGTAAAACGAGTGTATGAGCATGTACTACTGTTCATTGCTTCTAATTTCACTAACATCTGAGTAGGAAGGGAGAAGAAACTACTTTGTTAAATCTTTTTTGTGTATGTGTATTGAAAGACAAATAATAAGCAAGTGGTAGATTGACACATATGTATGAACATTTATATATATACACACATGCATAAAAAAGGCTAAACAGAGTGCATTAAAATGGAATTAAGGACTTCAAGAATGAAGGCAGTACTGAGAGCTAGAGAGAAGGGGAGTGGGAACTGGTGAGATGAGAGGATACCAGTTCAAAGTGTGGTGTAATCCAAAATTAAGAGAAAAATGTGATGTAATCCAAAAGCAAGAGAAGGACCTATGGAGAAAAGCGCTGTCTTTAGCAACAGCATGGGGGGAAGAAGGGAAGCCTGCTGAAGCATAATGGCTGTTAGCTAATGACACCTGCCATCGAGAAGTCAGTGCAGAAATCTGTTGGAAATGGAAGCATAGGATTGACAAAAACAGCAGAAAGGTAGCTGGTGAGGTTCTTGGCTTGGCCTAGGGAAGGCATGGAGATGTTGTGGCTGGTTGGAGGAAAGAATCAGTAGATGGGTAGTAACCCAGTGAAGTGAAAAGTGACCAGCAGTAGGACCGTGTTGATGGTGACTGATGGAGTTCCACTTATGTCGCACGCTGCCAGCTGTTTAATGAGCCCTAACTAGGAAGCGATATGTTGGGGCCTGTTGTGGGTGCAAGAGGCAATAGTGCCTTGAGGTGTTCCCTCTCTTCACCACTGCTGTGGGTTATGGTTCTGATACCAGAGCTCAATTTCAGTTGTGCTGGTCATTTGTGAGAGTATGCTGAGAACAATGTGTTGCCTGGTCTAGTTGAGAGGTGGCATCCCTGCCCAAAACAGGGAGGTTGGACTAGATGATCTCTAAGGTCCCTTCCAGCCTAGGCCATTCTATGATGATGATGATGAACGAGGGATTGATCCATTTAATAACGAGATCACTTCCTTCCACCTTTGAATTTTGTTTTTTTGAGCTGGGGCTCAACGTAGATCTAAGATGCATCAAAATGGAGGGGGAGCTATTGTATGATGTGAAACAGAATCCCTCCAGGCCTGTATTGCAGCAGAAACACCTCTTCCATTCTGTTACACTTCTGTTTAAGCTGTGTATGTAGATGTTCAAAGCACATCAGTGCCTTGTGTCAGGGACATAGGTAACTAGTAACTAGTAATTGGTGATCTATGAAAAATGTGTCGCGTGGAATTTTGTTACATAGGAAACCTAAGACAGAGATGGGGCAAAGTTTTATTAAAGGCAAATAGTTGACTAATTACTGTGAGATGCTCTCACCTGTAGTCTCATTACTTTGTCACAACTGAACAAGGCTATTGCAGTAAGATCTTTTACTGTTAACATGACAAGAAATAAATTAGGCAACAATATGTTGCCTGTAATTATAAGCCTTATAAAACAAGGGAGTCCAGTGGCCCAGGCAGTCTTTCTCAGCTTTGCCCTGCTTGACTTCATAATGTTACAAAATGTAATAAAGATTAATAGAACTGGATTTTCTGTGTGTTTCTTTGGAGCATCAAACATTTTTCACTTCTCATTTCATGGATTAATACAGTGCAATTAAAAGAATGAGCTTAATGGCAGAGCAAGTCTTACTTTTGTAGACCTTTTTCTCCCACCCTCCCCCTTTCCTTTCCATGGTAACTCCAGTACCTCACGAGTTACTGGTAGTGCTGGCAGAGACTAATGTTTACAACTCAGTCTGTTTTTTGAATACAGGCTTCAGTCTTCTTTAGCAAATTAAAACCAGATGGGAACTGCAGGGAGCAGAATGGAATTTAATTCTGTTTTGTGGCTTGTGATGTTGACAAAACTCTTTGGGTATTTTCATTGTTATTTTGCCTAGAAAATGTCTCGTACCTTCTTCCTGCCCAGTCGTTGAAGAGTGCATCATATTCCAGCATGCTGGGGTAACTGCTCTAAGTCTTCACTGAAATACAGTGCTTTACTTCCACTGCAGTGATAGGCTATGGTGTAAGCGTACTGCAGTGACACTTTTTTGGAAGTGAAAGAATCAAGATCTGGTTAATTCAGCCAGAAAAAATATTTTTTTTCCCCTCTCTGTTGTTCTTGCACAGCTGGTGAAGGTGAAATGCAATTCTTTAGCAACATTTAACAAGTCTTGCTCTTTTCTCCCTTAAACTACCCTAGCTGAAAGTACATTAGAGGAATACTTGATGGAATTTGAAGAGGGAGACAAGTTCAGTCACCCAAACCTGAAATGGTCCTGGGATCTATGATGAAGACACTATAATTTTTGGATGCTGTTAATGTTGTACTTTTCATGCTGATTAGTGCTGTGTCGGAGGAAAAGACTCAACATGTTGAATCACAGAAATGTTGCTTCCTGCTCGGATTTGGGATTTCCTTGCAACATTCCCGTCCGTAGCTGCAGGAGCTGTTTTTGCGTAGTGTGTGCACTCAGGCAGGAACTTGCTGAAGACAGAAGCCAAACAGCTCTGCGCAGAATGCAATAGTTTCTGACTCAAATTGTGTGGTAACTGTCAAAATACCATAGGGTGTGGTAGGCACTGCTGTGCCTAATGTTGCTGAGGATTTATCCCTTAATAATTTGCCTAAATAAATATCACATGCTAATCTCAATTAACCTGTGAAAGTAGGGGAAAGATTTGATGTTTTCTAGCCATTTGAAACCTGATACTGGAATTTAATTCTGAACGCTAGAAGCTGTAGCTTCAAAAAATTAACTCTGAAAACTGTGAGCATTGGAAATAGCAATCTGAAGCTTTATTATATTTAGTTTCACTAGGAATTAAAAATTTATAACCTTGGAAGTTACAGTAGTAAATTGCTAACAGTATTTTGAAATACATATCTGCTTTGTACAGCTGTTTCATTTCTAGAAGAGAATTATTCCTAACAGTTTATGATACTGAGTTTTAGTGTCAAATGCAAGATTTATACTTTTACTATGAACTCTCAGTAATTGTTCTTGATAAGCCAGGTCTTACAGCTTCAGGAGGCAAACAGGAGAAGGGGGGTCATCAAATTCTCAGGCAGGTAACTCCAATAAACTAAAACTTTGAAAGGAAGAACATAACCAGTACTTGTTCCTTTTCTTGGTGATCAGTTCGATTAAGTCATGCACTTCTGTAATGTGGTGACATGCCTTCCAGTGCTTAGAAATATCAGCCTGCTGTTTACTGAAAAGCACACTTCTCCAGGACTCAAGTTCAAGGCCCTCTCTAAAGAACTCTAGTGCCTTTATTGTGCTGTCTCTGTGATACAGCACAGGCGTTTGTGGTGGAGGTATTTCTGTGGTGGAAGGTGTTTGTTTTTGTTTGTTTTTTTCAGGCCATCTATTAAATAAATGGGAATGCTTCTGAAATAAATACAAAACCCCTTGCATAAGCTTTCTGAATGTGGTGTGAAACAGTGTATTATTCCTGTATGTGCTTCTTTCATATGCTACTTCAGGTCTGCTATCTTTTTACCCTGCAGTGCCAGAAAAGTGTTCTGGAGGAAGCCGTTTCTCTCCCATGTTTTACCCTCTGCTATACCTGGTCCCGTCCTTGTACAGCAAACAGTTTCTTGTGATGGACTGTCTTCTGGTGCTGCTTGGAAGGAGAAAGAGTTGATCTTAGTGGAGCCTATAGAAAAAGGGACTTGAGAGGGGCTGCCTAAGTTTTAGTGTCTTGGAATCAGAGCATCTAGAAGAGCATACTTCGTGGGATAATCTGAATGAGCTTCAGTTTAAGTCCTTCCCTGCACATTCCATGAAAATGTTTCTAGGGCCCTCAGTTTTTTTGTCTTGATTCTAGTGATCCTAGGACATGAACTACCACTACCAGAAATGCAACTCATCACTGCGTTTTAAAGAAATGAAGCTTCCATCCCTGATATTGTTCTTGCTGAGATTTAAAAGGCTATATGTTTTAATTAATAAGGTCCGTATACCTTGAGATATTTTTTCAAGCATTTTTTGAATTAAAATTTTCATTAATGGTGAATGACAGCCATGTAAACTAATGTTAGACTGTGTGTGTGTGTGTGTGTGACTTATTTGTTAAAGGAAAAGCATGTTTTCAGAATGTGGTTTTTGGACTTGCAGAGAGATTGCACAAGCTCAAGAAGGCCCACCCCACATCCTGTGTAGAAAACCAGCTCACAGAAATGCCCATTGTTCTTTAGGATTATAAGTCACTGTATTTTATGCCTGCCTTTTTTTTTTTCAGACTACTGTATGGAAAATACTAATGCAAAGGAACCACAGCAGCTTAACAAGTGCTTGGTCCTGCCAGGTACTGAGCATTCTGCTCTTACTGAAATGGAAGCAGGGGGGGATTAAAACATTAGGCTTCCTGGCTAGAGAACAAAGGGTTTGTGTTGGTAAAAGTAGCTAAGTGTGTTTTATTAGTTATGTGAATCGATTGATAATTGATGTACTTTCAAGTCTGAAAGTTGTTTACATGCAGCCATGCCAGTACTTACTGTCTTTACTGGGGCGGAGTTTCAAGGTATGTATTTTGCTTCAAGCATGATAAATTTTCTTGACATTGCTTCACATCTATGTTGACTTTATAGCAGATAGAGAGAATGGGGTGTCTGGATCTAATACCACCCCAATGAGATGGGGTGGTGTCCTGGTTTGAGCTAAAACAACCAATTGTGTTCAGTGATTTTACTTCTCAGCCGAGTCTTTTCTAAGAGGGTGCACTTTCTGGAGTTAACAGCGTGGTTAACAGTGTCTGCTCGATGTTCGTAGTTACTGCCATGGAATGGTATGTAGAAGGGCTTTTGGTTATACTTACTTCTGTAGAAATTAACGTCGCTGCTAAATCCCTTGCACCACATTGGAGTACCATTAAGTGAAAGAGTGACAAGGAAGTGAAAGGTTGTGCTTGGAGGGAGGAGCAGACAGGACAGGTGACTGAAACCTGACCAGCAAAGTACTCCATTTCCATATTCAGTATAAAGCTAAGGCATCAGGAATTAATCTTCTTCAGTGATGGTGTTGGAGGAGGACTCTGTCTGTTCTTTTGCATTCAATCTCAGTCAGCGAGTTCCTGAAAACAGTTCCCAAATCTGTTTCCCATCTGCTGCAGAATCCATTCTGGGACTTCCCAGTGCCTGCCTGCTGGACAGCATTAGTGGCGATTGTGACTGGGGGGCAGGGAAGAGGGAAAGGGTTGATTTTTTGTTTTGTATATATTTAATTATATTCTTGTTAGTACTATTACTGTTTCATTAAAGGTGCTTTATTTTTCCAATTCTTAAGTCTCTCTGCCTTTTTCCCTTTTCCTTTCAGGAGGGCAGAGGGGTTTTAATAGAGAGCAGTTATCATTTGTCTGGTGTGTGGCCCAACCCTAACCCTCTACAAGTGGTTAGTGTTTCTGAATCTTTTGCCTATGCTTACTGCTAAGTTGTGTGTTATTCCATATGCAGATTAATGAACCCTACCCATAAAAAAGAGAGTTACCAAGCCAAAAATTGTAAGAGTTGTTCACTCTTCTTTTCTTAATGCTTCATCTTAGAACTTACCATCTTAGAACTTACTTTTTAAAAAGCTGAGGTGCTATTTTTCATATTCCATTTTCAAACAGGAAAAGAGTGTTTCAATGTGAATTTTAAAACCTTCTTATTTTCTTACTTTAAAAAAGCAACAATTAATATTTGTTGCTGGAGTTCATACCTATTTAAGATCAAAACCACTTGTTACGATAATACAGATGTAGCTAAGCAGAAGGCTGTCGTGAGAGTGTTTTGAGGTCGTATCCTGCTTTTCTGCAGTCCTCTGAAAGGAATCACCTCCCTTTAGTTTCTGCCAGTCTCCTGACTGTGCAGCATTCCCAAAACATGTGGCCCATAAAATGGGATTATAGGGAAGGCATTCAAGTAAACAGAAGTTCCCTCAGGAGGAGATTTGCCTTTTCATGTGGAGCTCCTGCATGCTTTAGCCTGGTGCTGCAGCCTTTTCCCTAGCCAGGGATGACTTTTCTTGGTGACCCCAAGGGTGTGAGAGCACCTGGACCATCCCCTTGCTTTGGGGATAGTTTCCTCTGGGACTGGCTATCACAATAGAGGTCTCTTTGCAGTGTTTTTTGGAAGGACACACCCAGTTAGAAATGAAAGAAAAATAATCCCTTCTGTTCCTCTTCAGTGTATGTATGTAGCAATAAATGACGAGTCTCATGATATGGCTGTAGCTGCCAAAAATCTGCAGTAGACATCATTAACTGTACAGTAGTGCTGAAGTGGCCCAGCGCTTTCCTGAATTGCGTTCAAGGGTAAGTAGCCGCTTAAAACTGAAAACCTTTGTGCTTCTACAAGCATACAATTATATTAGAATCATAGAATGGTTCGAGTTGGAAGGGACCTTAAAGGTCATTTAGTTCCAACCCCCCTGCCATGGGCAGGGGCACCTGCTGGACCAGGTTGGTTAAAGCCTTGTTCAACCTGGCCTTGAACACTTCCAGGGAGGGGACTTCCACAGAGTCTCCAGACAACCTGTTCCAGTGTCGCAACACCCTCGTGGAAAGTCATTTCTCCCTAATACTTATCCTCTTCCAGTTTAAGCTGGTTACCTCATGTCCTATCACTATACTCCCTGATAAAAAGTCTCTTCTTTCCTGTGACCCCCCTTTACTGCTGTAAGGCCACTGTAAGGTCTCACTGGAATCTTCTCTTCTGCAGGCTGAACAGCCCCAACTCTCTCAGCCTGTCCTCATACAGGAGTTGCTCCAAGCCCCTGATTATCTTTGTGGCCTCCTCTGGACTTGCTCCAACATGTCCATGTCTTTCTTATGTTGAGGGCCCCAGAGATGAGCACAGCACTACAGGTGGGGTCTCACCAGAGCAGAAGGTCGGAATCACCTCCCTTGACCTGCTGGCCACACTGCTGATGCAGCCCAGGATGCAGTTTGCTTTCTGGGCTATGAGTGCACATCAATGCATCGTGTTCAGTTTTTCATTCACCAACACCCCCAAGTCCTCTGCAGGGCTACTCTTGATCTACTCATCACCCAGCCTGTATTTGTGCTTGGGATTGCCTCAGCATGAGTGCAGGACCTTATGCTTGGCCTTATTGTACTTCATATTGGTGGATAATAGTGTATTTCTATAATTGTGTGCTCCTATCCAGTCCATTCTGTTGAAAGTACACAATCTGAGACAGGCTCAGTCTGTAGTTTGAGAACTTTCAAGTTTGTCGAGACTAAATTATGTTACTGGTCTCAGTGAGGGGTATTTCCAGACCTGCATCCAGTCCTGGCCTCAGTAATTCAGGCTGTCATTGCTGCTCTGCAGGATTACTCTGCGTTTGAGTATCAGGGCACAAAGCATTCAGACTCGTGTTTCTTTCATTTTGTCTCTTTCTCATTTTTTAAAGGAAACTCATGTGGCTTTTGTCCTTCAACTTTTCCAGTGTATGCTAGTCACCGGGGAATGGTTCAGTCAGTAGTGATCCCCTTATGCCAGTAGCATGGTTTCAGATGCCTATGGCCTTGTTGTGGCTTCCTAGAGGCTTTGCTGTGTACCACAGCATGGAGGCTGTCATCTACAGGTAAATCTACAACTGTAAATACTCTCCTTAAAATGATGGAAATTCATAAATTCATGTAACTGTTCTGTGCTGGCCAGTATTAGTCAAATTGTTGATGTACTACTGGGCGTTGGTGAGCAGTGTGATGGAGAGCCCTTCAGCTTCCCTGCCATTACCTTTCTTTAAAGGTGACTCTGACCAGAAACTGTTAAACTTCTCATAGTTATTCTTGATGTGAAGCTTTGAACAAATCGTAGCACTGAGAATTTTCAGTTATCTGAAGAAACATAGGCCGGAAGCTCTCCTTTTTTGTTTCTGCACCTGGTACAAAGAAGTAGAACAGCCTGGGAACAGGGCAGCCAACCCGGTTCCTGCCATTGTCAAAAGCAGCGAATTCATTCATTCGTGTACCCCCTATCGTAGCCAACGCAAAGAATTGTTTGCGGTGGGTTCTAAATCAGCAGTTGCTATTCTCTTTCTCTTGTTGGTTGGTTTCTTTTCAAAGCATTTACAATGGGGAGTGCATTTACAAAATTAAGAGAGGTAAATTCAAGGCCTGTAGCTCATACTGCAAGTGGCTGCACTCAGGAGTAATGTCATTGTCACAGCTCTACACAGCTTTCATTTCCACAGTGTCTGATTCTGCTCCCTGGTCTATAGGGGGTTATAAATGAGAGAAAGCGGGCTGTCTTAATTTGGTAGGAGTCTGCTCATAAGACTAGCGGTTATTCTAAGACTGCTTAATCCTATTTAAGGTTGGAACTTTTTTGGAAGGCCTCTGATTTCTGGTTGTATTTTGTACAGAGGCCCATTTAAAAGCTGAGGCTGAATGAATCTGTAGTATTTGCTATGTAAAACACTGATATTTTCATCATTATTTCAACCATGCCAGTTAAAAAACAGGAATATTAAATCAAGTTTTCCAAAATTTGAGGAGATTAATTATATTTTTCATACCTCTGTGTTTATAGGATCTGATGGTGAATTATGAGGGGAAGTAATGACACATGTAATAAGCATACTTTCCAAACTTCAAGTAGTTCTATATAGATACAACAGCAGAGAACTGAGAATGTCTTGTGAATAACAGCAACACCTGCTTATATTTAAAAATTCCTGTGTGGGGTCATTTATGTTTAGCAAATGGCTGTTTATGAACCAGATTTTGAGGGGAATGATGTGTTCCTACAGCTGCAATATTTTGTATTATGCTGTACAGATTCTGTATTGTAAATACAAGAAGCAGAGCCATATATCCATGACCTCAGCTCCAAAAATCCTGCAGTTAGTAATAATTTAAATTAACATGATTTGTATGGGAAACAGCTTCTAGAAACCTTAGGAAATTGGAGGTGTGCTCAGTGAAAGACCTCACAGATCCTGCAAAGCACTGAAGCATGAGGTCTGGCTACCCTGTAGCCTTAGTAGCCTGTAGTCGTAGTGATATTAAAATTGAAAACTGTAAAGCGGGGCATGCAAAGTGAAATCACTGTAATTGCTCAGTAACACAGGAGTTGAAAACTCCCAACAGATGTCTATACAGTGGTCTTTACCAGCTCACTTGGAGCGGTATGGTAGTGTAGTGCATTGTTCAGTGGTTCACCCAGGCAGGTTGCATACCCCAGTCTGTGTGAGCTTCCTTCCCTCCCTAGTCGGCCCTGTACCAGCCCTGGCAGGCAGGTGAGCTTGCAGTGAGCTGGGTCAGCAGAAGAGAACCTCACTGTTCTTGCAGCGGCCCACTGATGCCAGCGTAGCTGCAAACAGCTTGGTGTGGGGTCAAGTGAATGCCTATGCAAGGGAAGCAGGGTAGGGAACCTCCCATTTTGGCAGCAGTCAGCAGTCACATCAGCTTTATGGTTTAAAAAGTTGTATCTGTAAGTTCTGTGTGCATCTATAACTTTCTGGAAAGCTGTGGTTGTTGAAGGCGTTGCTTCCCTGCAGCTGAGTGCCACCCCCCTCCTGGGCGCTGCTGCTCTGTCAGCTGCTTGGTACAGAGGCGGATAGGGGACACAAACTTGGCTGACTGTGAGCTTCTAGGATCTTTCTAGCTATTTCTAGGATTGATGGAGAGAAGTCTTGCAGACAAAGTGTGGTTCAGATGGCCCTATTTGTATATTTATGTTAATATGAGATGGAGTAGGTGACTCTTGCGTGACTATAGAGACATCCTAGTCTCAGACGGGCAACTGCGGTTAGGCAGGTGAGCCATGCCAAAGGAGACTGAAGATTTCGGTGCAATTTTCTGGAAAATGAAGGAATCCACACAGTATAAAAACAAATGCAACAATGGTTAACTAAGATAATTGGTAATGAACTAGTATAACTTAAAAAAAAAAAAAGGTGGGAGGAGGCTTACAAATCCCAGCCAGTTTATCTGGATCATCAGACTGGTGTCAAAGTACTGAATTCAGTTTGTGGGCTAGGGTAAGACATTAGAAGATCAGCATCATGTTGGGGGGGAAAAAAAAAACAAACAACCCCACTTCATTTTTTCCTGGTAAAGCTTAAAGAAGAGTTTCTGAGGACCTGTTTTTACTCCACCTACTGTTACAAGTGACACTAGAGATTACTAAAAGTGGTAGAAGTTAGATGGACCAAACCTTTTTTTCTCATTTTCTGTTCAGTGCTGTCGTTGGTGTTCCTGTCAGCACTTCATAGATCTTCACTTTCAGTGGTTTTTATGCTTGGTTGCACTTCCTGTCTCATATTTTAGCATAATGATGTCATTCTCGCGCAGCACTGTGGGCGAGCGCCGTGGTGTGCTCTGCCCGAAGCCCTGCAAGAAGGGTTTTCATGCTTTCCTACGAGAAGACTGCTTCTGCTCTGCTGGCTGAGAGTCCCTGTTTTGAACCTCCCATGTGTGGAATTGGAGAGCGGAGCAGGAGAAAGAGTCAGTGGGAGAAGTACTTTCTTCAGACTATCTTCTGTAGGAACATACTTACAAGACTGCCTGTCTTCACCTGGTGTAGGTGAGCAGCTGGACCCTGCATAACGCTCTGCCTCCGTAGCCTGTACCGAGCCGTAGAAGGGAAGGAAAGGGCAGGGAAGTCGCTTATCCCAAAAGCAAACAAAGCAACGAGAGGTGGGAAAGGGATCTTCAAACACAGCCCTGCTCCTCTGGCCAGGCAGTGCTGCTCGTGGGAGGAAAGCAGTGAGAGCCCAGTGCTCCTTTCACGGACCAGGAGAGCTGCAGGGCTGGTTTCTCTGGTTCTCCGTCATGTCCCAAGCAGGAAGCAAGGTCTGAGCAGAGCAGTTGCTCCTCGGGGCCGTTGCTGCAGGAGGAGGAGCGTGGGGAGCAGCCTGGGCCTGCTGCTCTTCCTGACGCCTCGGGTTGCCCGGCCAGCACCAGGCCAGGCTCAGCAGCTACGCAGAAAGCTTTAAAGTGATAGAAATCGCCTGTTCAAAAAAAATGAACTTAGAAAAACTTCTGGAAGACTTTGTCCCCTTAAATCTGGTTGAAAGGGGCTCTTCCAGCGTGAGTAATCCGCAGCTGTAGAGGAGCCCTGGGCAGAGCCTTCTTCCCCTCTGCTGAAAGGAGCTGTCAGAGTGCCCGGAGCCAGGGCAGGCAGAAAAATACCCCGATTCATTTCCTAACGAGATAGGCATGGGAGAATTCCCCACAGGGCCGCCGGTGGGGGTTTGCGGCTTTGTGTTTTTCAATCGCTCGGCTCCACATAAGCAACATTGTGCAGCTTCGAGCTCCCACCCAGAGGCCTGAAACGCCCCAGGCCCGTCCCCAGGAAGCAGACAATGGTGCTGATACGCCTGTTGCTGCAGAGGAAGTGGCTTCTGTTATAACCAACAAACAATCTGCCAAAGTCCACGGTTTGGGTGGTTGCCAGGCTAAATTTGACATAAAATTAAACTTTTGGGCTTTTGTCTTACTGCTGCTTTCTGGAGATGTTTCTCCTGCTTCCTAAAATTAAAATATCACAAATGGAAGGAAAAAAACCCCAGCTGGCGTTTGTTTAGAAAACAGGATTGTTAACAGAGAATCCAGTCTACTTAATAGATGATGGAAATATTCTGAAATGCACTCTGTAGTTTAGCAAAAGCGGGGCTAAAGTGTTGCTCAGGACTTCATCATGCCCTTCCTATCCCCCACCCTTGCTGTAATCAGTTTCTGATCTGAACTGGACATTAGAAATACGACATACTATCGCAGAAGAGAGGTACGTGAAAATCAGGCCTCGGATATTCGAGGCATCAGGCGCCCTCTTGTGCTGTTCCTGCGGGAGCATCGCAGAGCGAGCAGCTGCCCAGGAGCAGGGGCTGAGCACAGCTTCAGCCCCAGTTGCGGTTTGCAGGGATGTGGGGTGTGCTAGAGCACCTGCATCGTGACGCGTTGCGGTTCTGATGGATGTGTAGGAGTTATTTGTTGATGGGTCCCACGAACTTCACTCCAGCTATACGATGTGACCATTCAAAATGAAACTTGGAACAGAAAAAGTGACTTAGATCTTCCAAAGGATAAAAATAAGGCTTTTTAGATTCACTCAAAAGTAGCAGCGTTCACTAAGTATTAAATTTCTCTGGTGGGCCAGATTTTAAGCTGAATTTCAAGCTTCACTGATGGTTAATAATATGATGCAAGTTTAGATTTTCTTGGTTTAGGCTATGCTATGTGTTTATAATTCAACTCCTTGTGCTGCATCTTTGTGGAAGTCAAACTCCAGGGTTAGTTTTATTAACTCTAGTTAGTAAATAATTTTTCAAGTTGCTCACTGCAAATGTCTGGAAATACCTAATTTCTCCAGATACTAGACCTATAAGTAGAAGTGGAAGCTCCAGAGTAAAGGAAGTAAATTAATTTACAGAGTTAGCTAAATAGCTATGACCCCTCTTAAAACATGTGGCTTGCTGCCTAAAGAAATAAATTTCACTGTTTTTTATATGTGGAACACAGTTGTCCAAAGGACACAAATATTGGCCTGATTCAAAGTCCCAAACTTAGTGATAGCTCTAAGATGCAAACGTGACCGAGCGTATAATGCACAGTGAACTTTTCCCCTTGCCAGCACTGTTCTGTCTGCCTGCCTCATGGGGATTAAAGGTGTTGCTTATTTCAGACTTATTGACCCAGTGCACTTCTAGACTGGGCTACTTGCCATTCTCTGATGGCATTTCTAGTAACAGCAGTTTCTATCAATGTGCGTCTCATCCTGAAAGCTCCTGAGGGTTGTGATTGTTTCATAGACTGGTAACTGGAATATGAAAGAAGAGTGTTTGGGCTGGGCCTGGCCAAGATCCATCTAGCTGATACCAGTCTTGTCTCCAGCAGACACCCTAAGTGGATGCCTTGATAAAAGCCTAAGACTGGAGCAGGTATAAATGCTGCTTCCTTTACTGCTCCCCCAGCCTCCAGCCATCTTCACATCCTGAGCTGAATATCGGAGTTTGTGCATTTAGCTAACCTCAGCAGATTTCATTTCTAAGGTTATCCAGTCTTCCACTGAGCTAACAGTAGACTTAAGCGTTCACTATCTGTCGAGCACTGAGCTGATGCCATCTGGAACTTCTCCTATAACCCCAGTACCTCATTTCTGACTGCTGATGGTCAGCTCTGACCACATACATGTGCCTGTATATGTGAAGTTAGAATTGCTTTTCTGCCTTGCATCATTTTACATGTATCTATATTGAATTCTATCTGCTGGTCTACTGCTCACTGACTGATTCTTTGTGTAGCCTGTTGCCCCTTATTCCTACCACCCTCAGTAACTCTGTGGAACTCAGTAAACTCTGCCATATCCTCGGTTTTGGCCTTTTTTCCAGGTATGCTGAACCAGACAGCTCCATCAGGAATCTCTGGAGAACTGCACTGATAAACTTTTTTCACTAGGAGCACTGACTGTCTTGTTTTCTGTTTCCCATCTTTTAACAATTGCCTCTGGAAGGATTTTGCCTTTTAAGCCACGGCTACTTAGTTTCCTTAAAAGCCTCCTTGAGGAACATGGCTGAAAGCTCTTTTGAAACTCAAAAATGCTTGTCAAACAAACCATTCTCATCCTTGTGACTGCTGAGCCCTGTCAAGAAGTCTGATAGTGCTTGATGCAGACTTCCATTAAAAAAAAAAATATGTGTTCTTCCAAAGTATATCATGTTTATGTGTTTTATAATTCTACTCCTCCTTACAGTTTCTACTAGCTCGTAGGTGAAGCTTTGTGCAGAAATATGCCTCTGCTGATAATGACAATGTGACTGTGTTTTTTAGTACTTTTCTATGTTCTTTGCAGAATGTTGCAAAAATATCACAGCCCAGTGTGTTTCTGTAGAGGGAAGGTAATATCTGTGGAGTATTTTCAAACCAAAAAGAAATGCTGTGGAAGTGCACAGAATGAATGTTGCTATGTAAGTTAAATCTAATAGTTGTGACTCGTCACACCAACAGAGTGGTTACAACTAAAAAGGAACAAATCGCGGTTTTGTACATACTTTGAAGTCAGTAAGAGTTATTTGCTTATACCTGACAACATACTTGATTTTGGCCTTATAAAGACTAGAAATTCCGTTAGCCCATGGGTAGAATTTTTCGGGGTCTTGGCTGAAAATTTCTCATACTTGAGCAGGAGCAGTTTCAGGGGATTGGATGCAAGGACTGTTTCCAGCAGAGCAGGTCCAATCCCTGGAAGTTTTCTGGAATCTGTCTGTCATGAGTTGTTAGCTGCTTTGTTCACCAGGAAGCACCATCTTATGACCGTATCAGATACTATGTGAATAATAATCCAGACAGGCATTTGGGAATCTGCAGAGTACTAGAGGAAGGTGTGAAAAGTGACTTTCCTTTGCTCAGCGAAGTCTCTGTGCCTTTTTCCTTTCACAAAGACGGGGGAAAAGCAACAGGAAGAGGTGAAGAAAGAAGTAGTTTTTTTGAGTAGTTGGGTCTTCAGCAAAGTACTGGATGAAGCTCTTCGAAAGGTGGCACAACTTCACTTGTGTCGTTTGCATAGCTGAAATAACTAATGTAAATGAATTTAGAGACAAATCTGCTTAGCAAAATCAGCCATTCCTGAGCACAGAATGTTGTCGTTAATAATTTGAGCAAAGTGTGTGGTCGTTGTTGTTCTTTCATTAAACCTACCTACTTTAAAATATCAACAAAAGGCTCCTTGTGGCTGCACAGCTTAACCTCAGTGTTTGAAAACCTGACAGTACCAGGTCTGATGCAGCTGCTGGTAAAAGATCATTTGCAGATTTACTCCTAAATTATCCAGTGAAAGAAAGCAAAATATGAGAAGGGGGAAAAAAAAATCCTTGAACAAATCCAGCAACTTGGGAGTAAATTATCCTCTTAGTTTTACTAAGCATCTGAATTACTGCTCAATGAATGATGCAGTAACAGTTTCCAGAAGACTGGCAGTTACATTACAATGTTTTGATAAAACAAAGAAATGCACATATTAGCAGAGGCCTGTTAGGTCTGTGACCTGAAGTGTGTGCACTGAGCATGTGTAAGGACTGACATTGCTGAGGTACAAGGACAACACATACTTTGCAAAAGGCAGAATCGAAGGGGATGCTTTGCATCCCCTTCATCTGCTGTTTCACAGTGTGTGTATGCTATCCCTAGAATACCCAATATCAAGAATGACATAATTAGAAAGTAATGTCTTGCATCTACAGGAAGAAGGGAGAGTGCAGGTAAGAGTGTGTACACAGGGAGTATCCCTGCAGAGCTGCTGGCTTGTAGTTACCAGCATGTGCATCCATCCTTACTCAGCACTGCAGCAGGTAACTCCTGCCTTTAAAAAAGAAAAGAATTGTTTAAATCCATAGAACATACTTTCCTAGACATTTGTAGGATCCAACTTTGAGCTCTGACTATTGCCACATTCTCCTCTTGCATGCAAGATTATCTATACAGATAAGCATGAATAGAGTTCAAATGAATCTATCAGTGGAAAGGATGTCATAATGTGAAGTCTGATACTGTAAAAAAATATACAAGTCCTTGAAAACGTGTGTTTGAAAAGGAACCACTTTATTCTTAATGTAGCTGCAGGTCTGGCAGCAACAGCTCATGAAGAGGTGTGGGAATTAGCTGAAAAGACTCCGTGCTGGCAAGGAGAGCTGTGAGGCTGTGCACTACTCATACAAGATTGACTTCTCATTTTGAAACCCTGTTGGGTAAAAGAAGGTAAATTGTTTTTCTTTGCTGATGATAAACATTGGGGGGGGGGGAAAAGTCGGGGGGGGGGGGAGAAAAACATAACTGTTTACTGGAAATAAAGTCTTTTAAGTCAAATGGAATATGGTGTCATGAGAGATTTGTGGTTTATTTTGTTGTAGTCTCTTAGACTAATCACAATAAATACGGCTAAGAGTAGAAGGTGTATGATCTGGAAGGTGGGGAAAGGAAGAGATGGCTGAAGATGAAAGACACGCTTTTAATTACTCAATTGCTAATTCTCTGATTTGGATGTGCTTATAATTAGGTTAAACTATTTTCGATGGATTTCACTGTTGTAGCATTTACTGCAATGCAGAGTGTGTGTGGTATTGTACTGAGCCTAAGGAAAGGGCAATCAGAAATACTCCCTTGTCCTGTGAATGCCACAGTCCCTGTAAAGACTCCCCTGACTATTAACAGGCACTTTTCCCAAAATCTACTTTCTTACAGCATCAGTTAAATAAAACTTACAAAGCTATCTGTAATGGTGCCCTCTGGTGTCTCTAAAATTTTTTACACTAGAATGAAATAAAAACAAGATGGAGTTTGACTTACTACTGTGAACGTACCCTGGCAAGTTGGACTGTTCAGGAAAGATTCAGAAACAAACCAAAGCCCCTAGAGCTTAACCAGGTAGTATACACAAGCTATACCCGTACACAAGTCCAGGACTGACTCCAAGGGTTGTTGGAACAGAGCTGCTGTAAGACAGTCTCTCACCCTACCATGCAAATATTCTCTTATACATTCGTGACAAAAAGAAACCTGACTTTTGACACTGCAAACTGATCATTTATTTTCTAGTGCTTAGAGAAAAGAAGATTAAAAGATGAAACAACAGAATCTTATTACTGAGTTTGTCTTGATGCAGGGAACGTGGAGGATGTTTATTGATTATATGAAATCTCAGAAATAAACCAGCTGTGCAAAAGAATGTCTTGTTTTTCTTACAGTTGGTCTGGCTACCACACGATCTGTGAAAAGCTGGTCCCTTCAATGCACTGTTTCCTTTCCTGGATATTGCTTTTTATAAGCACAACCTGTCTGCAGCGTGTAATGTCTCTACATTTACTTCTCATTGTTTCCCACCATACTGACTCTAGTGCTCATGTGGCTCTTGCTCTGCTCTGGTTGAAAAGGACTCTTATTTGCAGGATTGTGCTATTTTACAGCCAGATCCATGGTCATATAAACACCAGAGCTGAAGAAGGAAGCAAGTAAGTATGTGTGGCTGGGGATGGATGGAACAGGTGCGGGGACCCCTTTGAGCATCGCTTTTGTTTTAAATTGTGACTATAAAGCTATGTCCTAATCAATACGGATGCAACGCCGGCGAGGTACTGAGAGTATCGCACTCCAAGGCAATTAGCCCAACAGAAAACCACTCACAAGTAGATACAAGCAAGATAATGGATAGAGGATAAAAGGGAGAGGAAAAAATAAAAGCTGTGCTACTGACTTTGTATGAAGTGTGAACTATTATCTCATGATTTTAATAATTATTTACTGAAGTCCCAAATTAGGCACATACTCCCAATAACTGTATCAGGCTAAGTATCTCCTCTGCTTTTAAGCACTGTTCCCCCATGTCATCCTTAGGAGAGGATGTGTCTCCTCCTATTCATGTCCTTTGCAAAATGGCCTCTTAGGCACAGTGTAGATCAACTGGCTTTCATGCATATATTCTCTAAGAAAAACTGAAGGAGTAAACAGAATATTTGTTTTGACAAGATGCCTACTTTGATCATACATGTTAAGATGAGGAGGTATGAATATGATTTTATTCTTACTTCGTGAATAATACAATCTGTAGAACATTCTCCACTAATTTCTTCATTAAATCAGTAATTTCCCCTGCAGCTATAGTCTGTATTTTAGGAAAATGCCTAGTCTTGATTTTACAGGCGGTTTAGTATCTGTCAAAGAGTTTGTGCTACCATTTTAAGGTCTTACAATACATCAGGAAGGATGGTTTTTCTGTACTGACATTTGCAATATGTCCGTCTACATGTCTTATACTCACACAGTGCATCCTCCTGGCCTGAAGAGTTATAAAATAAACCCGTTCATAAATTCATACATTTTTTAGTGTAGCGCCCTGTCTCTGACTGTTGCAGGAACACACTAAAATAAGCCCTTTTCTCAGTGACCGTTCCCAACCTGACATTTTTAGCTAAGCTGATGTTTCAAAGGGACTCTGCTTCCTTCTTTGTGAAGATTATTGCTCCTTGCCTTCTGCTACCGGCCTGCTGATTTTTTCTTCGAAGACTTGTGTAGCTCAACCAGTTGTCTCAAAGCTCCTGCTGCTTTTGCAAATCCATGTCTTACCTGGTGTATTTGGGCAGTGACTTCTGCTGTGCCCAACCAATTAAGAAACTTAATTGCTCTTTTATTTAGCCTCAAAGAAGAGTGGCCATCAGGCTCACTGTCCTGTGCCTCGTCAGCCTGTGTGATCAAAGACACTTGTGATGTTCTTCCCATGGTCTGACAACCTTTGGGTTTTGGTAAGCTTCTAGAATACTGTCCATTCCTACACAGCATCTCAGCTGTATGGGACATCTGTAACGCAGTCTACTACAACAACATGGGCTGATATGATTATTGTGCCCATTAAATGGTCTTCACTTTAATTTTTCCAGCCTTATCCACCATGATAAATTACTCTGGCTTTGTACCTGAAGTAAGACCTAGGAAAGGAACATGTATACTGCAAGGATTTACACAATAGCTCTGAAGCTCATAAGCATTTGGATGTGAATGTGCTTCTTGCATATGTCTTCTTTCCTTATTCTATGGAAAGAGAACTGGAACACAGCATTTTCAGGATTAGGCCTTTGGGAAAACCAGTATAGGAACTTCTGGTATGGAGACAGCACTTCAGAGGAGACTGCTGAAGGGAGATTTTTCCCTCTGTTATGAATCAGATTATTGGCCCTCTTACCTGTTTGGAAAATTGTTCAAGTTTGTCTTTTATTGTGTCAGTCTCTCCTCCCTACTGTTACTTTCCTGCTCTGCCTATGGCTTGTATTTTTGTAGTCGCTCACAGCAGAGTTGGGTCAGTTTTTCATAGCAGCTTCTACCATACTGAAGGAGTGTGTTGCATCAGTGAAGGCGCTGCCACTACAGATCGTCATCACAGGCAAGAGCAGCAGTAACTTACCCTCGGTCAAGACACAAAAACAGCTTAGTTAGCTGAAATTGCTGTGAAAATCAGGTCATAGACTCAGAATTGTTTCAGCTGAAAAAGACCTTTAAGATCATTGAGCCCAACCATTAATCTAACACTTCCAAGCCCACCACTAAACTATCTCCCTATGCACTTCATCTACTTGTCTTTTAAATACCACCAGGGATGGTGACTCCAACACTTCCCTGGGCAGCCTGTAAACAACCCTGTCTGTGAAGAAGTTTTTCCTAATATCCAATCAGCCTTCTCCGGTGCAATCTGAGGCTGTTTCCTCTTGTCCTAAAACAAGAGGAAATATCACCACAATGCACTGCTTCTCTCTGTGCCTTGTTATGGTAGATCTAGGAACTTTGAACCGAAAGGCATGGGCTAAAATAAGAGGGGGTTTAGAAATACAGAGGACCATGCAGAGCTAAAGAGAAATTTCATGCCCCAGGTAGGTGGAGGTTTGTCCTTACATTTCATAGATTGAGAGAGTCGTCAGTGAGCCAGATAGCTCTTAGACTGACACGTTGGGACAAATCGCTCAGCTTTGTGGTGGAGAAGAATGTCCCTGGTGCTACTTTCCTGGAAGCACCTTCACTTGGTGGTTCTCATTCAGGAATTAATTTGCTTATGAAAACTCATCACAGGCAGATTGCACTCCCCGGGATGAGGATGCACAACTGTATGCAAGCCTAATTAAGACCTCTAACAAATTCTCCAGTGTAACTACACTAGTAATTGTCGGGATCTATGAAATAAATAAAAGTTAATTGTTCTCTTCGTCCTAAGAGTTGGACAAGTTTGTAATCATCCTATCTTATCAGGAGTGAAACACGTGAAGCATCCTGAAGGAGGCAGAGGTTGCTATTCACAATGATTTGTTACAAATTAAAGTTTTCAGAAATGGCACTTGAGCTATTCTCCTCAGTGGAACCCTGAGTAGCTGAATTTCTTGAACTGTACAGGTTTGTACTGGAAGTTACCCTTGTGGGAAAAAACATGCATATTTGTGACCAAACAGTTTTCTGAGGTGCTTTTTTTCCTTCCAGGACATCAACCTTATCAATAGCACTGGTCTGTTTACTATCTGTGTATGTTACCTCTCAGCTTCTTATTTTATTTAAGGATAATCTGGCTGGAGAAATCAATCATTGCAGAGAGTGACTCAGCTATGGAGACACTAGGGCAAAATCCTTAACTCTTGTAAACAAATTTTGCCTAATTCTGGCAACACAAACCAGTTTTAAGCCTGGTTTGAAATGGCTAGTGTTCCTAAAAGTCCTCTGCATATGGCAATGGACTGAAATAAAAAAGGCCCATCCCAACAGGTACCTGCTAACAGGAGCCCAGCTGGCAAGCATTATGCCTGGAGTCAGCACTTTGAAGCTGACTTTCTGTGTGGAACAAGAAAAGTTGAGCATCTGGAGTATCTGCTTTATTTGCTGTTGGCTTTTCAATCTCCTGAACAAGATTAAACAAATATGGTGACACATGGAGTTTGTGGGTCCCCATGCAGGCATTGCAAATACCGTTCTGCATAGAAGAGAGTGGAGAAGCAGAGTAATTAAAGCATCCCACTGTGCAGCCAGATGTGTAAGTTTATGCCCCTTGCCAACCCAAGTGAAAGGAGTCTTTTGGGATTAGTTAAGTCCAAGGAAACCAGGTAGTATATTAACCTCTTCCCTCCAGGACAGGGTTAACTGCAGAAATTGAAGTGTCTTGGCCATGATCACCTGATAGACTACTCCAATCTAGCAACCTTTAAGCTCTTCTGCCTGGATTTCTTCAAATTCCTGTGTTAGTATTCAAAAATAGGACTGATCCCACTGATAACCTTAGGATGCTGCTTTATTTTCCAGGGCTGGCTCTCTTACAGTAATACTTTGAACATATCAACAGTTTCAGAGTGTGGCACAAACCCAACGTGATTTGCTAGTTGTGTGACTGCAAAGGTGTATTCCTCTGTCCCGGCTCCGAAACATAGACCTTGGGGAGTAATTATCTGGTTTACGCATATGGTAAGATATCGGCAGGCATTGATTAAGTATATTCAAAAAAAGGGTTTTCTGTTGTATAAGGAATATGTCCAGTTTGTCCTTTTGAAATAGCCTGGCAATGTTTGGATACAAGAATTATTCATTAAGGAGACTTTAAAGTAGGATGAAAGGAAGAAATTCTATGAGAAAAAAGTTCTATTTGTTTTTTATATTTTCTCCACCCTTCCCTCACCCTGGCCTCTTCCATATGGCTAGAATGAAAATCTTCCCCAAACCCTTTCAATCTAAAATACCATCAGATGGAGCAAAGGGAAAGCTGGACTTGTCTCAGAAGCATTTTGACACTGGAATGTTTTAGATGCTCCACCTCCAGAGCTTTGGGTACAGAGAAAGTAGGAGTATGGCAAGATGCCCATGCTGTTTGTGGAGGGGTGGATCAGAGAGTGTCTCACGCCTTGGGTACTGTAGAGAACTATGTGGCAGGGCAGAATTCCAGGGTGGTGATGTGGGGACTTTGGTGGCAATACTAGCTCACAGGTTTCTTTCTTGTCCTCTGTCCCTGCTTGCCCATTTCTATGCCATGGAGCACCATACTGGTGGCTGGACAAATGCCATTCCCTATAAACTGCACTGAAGACCAGAACACTTGGAGGGCAGGTTGGGGCTTTTTTTAGGGCCAGAGAAGCCCAACGCTGATCTGCTTTACAGCACAAGCCCGCACGCCCTCACCCATGAGCACCCAATGTGCTGAATTACATCCTCGATTTGAGCCTCCAAGTGTGTTGCAGAAGGCTCTGCAGCAGCTTCAGCTCTGTCAAATCATGACCCTTGAGACCGAATGAAGATGACCTCCAGCACATTGTTTGCTCTGAGTGATTGCTGAAAACTGCAGGGCCCGCAGGCAAGACCAGGAGAGGAGGACCTGCTTGTGAAGTGTGTTGGGCCTTAACCTGCATTCAGTGCTATCAAGACCAAAGGGCTTGCATTAGGATTCCTGGGAAATATCATAAAATTTAATGCCCCTGTGTTTCAGAGCAACTGAGGAGGCTTAGGGGAATTTTAGCTGTAGGTCATAATTTGTTGTCTGAGCTCCATCAAAGCTCCTTAGTGGATGTACTATGTCAGCTCTTCTATTGGAGTAACACTGCATTCAATAATGAGATTTTGAGGAGAGTTTAAATTCATCAAAGATGGAATTACAGTCTACTAAACAGCTACAACTTTCTCTTGTCATACTGGACAAGAGAGGAGACAGAAACCATTTCAAGTACCATAAGGCTAGGTGGGATAAAACCACCTCAAGTTTTGTTACACAAATCCACAAATCTGAATTTCCAACGGTTAGCTTAGAGAAAAAAAGAGAGAGAGAAAAGAAGAAAAGTTAGACTTTTTCTCTTACTCTGAGAAGTCAACTGTGAGTAAAAGCAATTACATAAAAACTTATTTTTCTTTGACATTTATCCTTAAAGAGAAAATCAGAGAAACTGCATGACAGCGTTTGTTACAATTTCATTAGGATCCAGGTAGATCTAATTTATGTGGGAGTTCTGTTTCCAAGATGAGGAGCAAATGGATCTAATCTGACAGACAATTGAGTTATAAAGAGTTACATGAGGACTGTTCTCCAACGGAATGTAAACACGACGTTGTTTAATAAGGTCAGACATACAATAGGGAGCTAAATTATGGCAGGAGTCATCAGCCAGCAACACATATAGTTAGACCTTCTCAAACGATGTAAGTTAATCATGCGGTAAAGCTAAAGGTTTAAATTAACCTTAGTGTTTTACCCTCTGGGTAGTGGAACTAGGAGTTAGAGGAAACAAATTTATAAACCATAGGAGTAATACAACTCTGTGTGGCAAGTTGTAAAGACTTGAATTTCTCCCACAGACTTACAGATTTTTACAACGTTAATTGCCACCATGATCATGAAATCTTGCATGAAAAACCCAGGGAAAAAAGGCCTATAGCATAAATATAGACTTAAAATTTATGCTCTGGTAACTGACTGAAACTGCACAAGCAGAAGATTCCTGTAGCAAATTGGTGAAAGGGCATTACTGCTAAATGCCTTGTCGAAAGTGCTAAGCAAACTGGAATAGTTCCAAAATATGTAGGTGGTATTGCTCTTCACAATGCTGGGATTTACTCCATTATTGTCAAAGTGACTCAGCTGAAATTGCCCACAATATACTACACATATTTTATTGTCAATACATTTTGCCCTGGCCTTCCTTCTCCATGGTTATGTGACCTTAATTCACCTAAATTTCTAAAATGGTGGGTTCAGATGGTTCTGATAACAGCACTGCACTTTACATATCCAAATGTGATGTAGACTCATCTGCATATTCAGGAGGACAGTGTGCCATCACTTGCATCAACATTTTTTTGGTTCATCTACTGCCAAGAGAAAGCTACTGCCTTCCCTGCTCTTTATCTTCTGTGTGTGACAGTGCCAGTTGCTAAGTGACCTTGAAACAGATTCCCAATCACAGAAAAACACCTATTTGAGGCCATGACACCTTATTAAATAAATCAATCCTGTTTGCCCCTACTGTGGCAAAGCAAATGGTCCTTTTTCATTCAAAGGTGGATTAGGACTAGATGTCTTTTGTGCAGATAAAAACAAAAGGTTTCCACGTTTGTATCTGGCATCTGTATCTGTCAGGATGATACTCCCTGATGCTGCAGTCCACTGCTCTTTTTGACAGAAAACAGGCTGTTCTTCCTGCCTTTTTATCTAAAATACTATTTGCCCTAAAAACTCACCGGAGTTCCTGTAATCTCAAAGAGAGATTAAAATCCAACCCAAGAGTATCTTGTTTTAGAGCAGCCAGTACCAGCTGTTTCAGAGGAAGGTTTAAGAAGCTTCTTAGAGGGCAAATATGAAATAATCTTGAATTCTGCCTCTGAGCATTTAGTGAGGGACTGGGCTCTGAAGCGTAATGGTTTGTATCTCTAGCAATTTTTCAGTCCTGTCTAAAAGATGTCAAATGTCCTCATTACCCACTCACCTATCCAGTAAAGTTTTGAACCCTAAATCTCAAGAATACCTGTTGAGGAGTTTGTAGATTAGCTAAAGGCGTCACACTACTCTTCAAAACCTGCCATTTACAATTGGCTTGCCTGCAATTTCACTGATTTTTCCCTTATTTTCCTGTCATACCAAGATATGTGCTCAATCTTCCAAGCACTTCCCATCTTCCAGTTCTATCTTTTTGCTCCTTGCAGTAAGTGAGATGTGTGAGTGGTAAATATGTCCCACTCCCTCTCTCCTGGCTCCTGGCACGTTGGCCAAAAGGGAGTCACTTTGGCCAGTTACTATGCAGGTCAGAGCATCCATTTCTCCTAAGTCTAGGCACAGCTGTGGTGCCCTTTCTCTGTATTCTTTTTAGATAAAATCTCTGTGTAATATTATACTTTAACATATGATTCCCTGTATTTATCTCAATTTTATCTAATTCATTCTCATATAAATACCTTACTATGCTCTTTAAGATGAAGCAAATCATACCATTACTCCTTATTAAGTCTCCTTACATACATTGCATATCCTATAATGCCAAAAGGTGCCAAAACAGCTGCTCTTTTATGTTGGGTGAGGGCCATAGACACTAAAAGCAATGTCAGCTTTTAAAAAAACTTTAGGCACTAAACCAGTTTGTAAAGTACTTGATTGCTTTTACAAATGCAGACCAAACAAAGTGCCCTGAAACTTGGTTCTTGGATTGTGGATTTGCAGCAGAAAGCAGGACAATCTCTGTGCTTCACAAGGGTTCCTGTTCCTGGCAGGCCCTTCCCTGGGGCAAGTAGCCAGGAAGAGACAGGACCCAACAGCTACCAGGGTAAGGGCTCTGCAAACTGAACTCCTCTAGTGCTGGCCAGCCAAATTATAGGGACTATGGGGATCACGTGGGGCTGCAGGAGGAAAATGGGTGCCTGAATTTTGGTTTATGGGAGGACATTAAAAAAAAAAAAGTCTATTTTATGGGACACTCAATGGCAAAAAAGAACTATTGGACCCCAGGCTAACACATTTCAAACTACTCCTCTACTGACAGCATGTCATAACCAGACCAGAACACAACTATAAATAACAGTAGGAAACCTACCTACATCATGCCAAGACAGTGAGTCAGTGTTAGTCATTTAGTGCTTTCTTTAATAATTGGGGGTTTTGCCCAAATCCTACTGAAAATCACTTCTCTTCCACCTCTGTAATACCAGAGGGTATTTGGTTCATATACATATTTTCTCAGATTTCAGGCCATCAATTTGCCTGCCCACAGCATTTAATAAACTTCTTAGCATTGTTATTAAAAATTAAACTTGTTTATTAAAATAAATTCCCTCAGAAGTTTTTTCAGCAAAATGTCTCAGGCCTATGCAAAGCCACAGGACAGAAAGCTGCATAGAGGCAAGGGAGAACTTATGCTGTTTCAGTGACCTTAATTCTATTTATATCTTATATTCCCTTTTTTGTCTTTATACTTTTCTAACTACCAGTGTACAGAAAGGTGGTTTAATACTGAAATGACAGCATCTTTTACTATTAACGGTGTGCTGTACACAAGACACTGAAGACTCAGACATTCTTACATTCTTTGGCTTTTCTAAATTCAGGCTTTTAAAACACTTAAAATTTATTACAATTGATTAAATAGCTATCAATATATTTAGTAATTCAACCCATTGTTAAGCTTAAATATTTCAGTTTCTCAGCATTCGGTGCTTTGAACATATGTGCTACCATTTGAAGTAAAATAGAAATAGCTTGTTTAGAGGATTTTGCTGGAAGACACATCGACCAACACTTCTAACTTATTTCAAAGGATTAATCATGCCTCAATTGAAAACAGCCCTTCCTAATGGGTAACTGCTTTCTGTGGGGTTGATACTCCCTCTTCCAAAAGCAAAAGTCAGACGTGTGGGGAGCCACTCATGGAACGGAGCAGAGCCCAGAGGGAACACGGGGCACCGTGGGCCACTTTCTGATCTGCTGTGGCAGGTCTGCATTCCCAGGGATTGGTTTCTGGAGAAACAAAATGAGGTGTAAGTTAATAACATACTTTATAGGTCAGCTGCAAACTCTTTTTGTCCCAAACGTGGACTGTTTTATATATATATAACCATGGCTGTTTTATATATAAATATCTTATGGGAAGGCATGTTTGGTCACACTGACTGATTAAATGGGATTTTGTTAAGAGCTGGGCTGATGTGAGAAATCCACAAATAACATACCTCCCTGGGAATGTTTTCTCAGCGTTAAGAACAGTGAACTAACAGGGTCACCTCCCACAGAATTCAGGGTCAAACCTCATCTGTGTAGGTTTGGCAGTCCAGTAGGGAGGTAAACTTGGGTGGACAAATGTCCTTTGTCAAACTAAACAGCACCAGGGATCTTCCTTATGGAGTGGAACTAGGCCGTCTATAGCAGCACAGTGGTTCCTAGACTGGTTTTGGCCTGAGGCACAGATGGTCTCCCAAATGAGACTGAGATAAAATTTGGCATGTGCCAGACCCCCTTCCCAGGGGGCAGCCTGGGTGAAGCCACACTGATTTGGAGGCTGAGGCTTCAATAGTAAGAGTGTGGGGGCATTCTCTGCCAGAGAATGGTCTCAGACAAGTTTAATTTACTTTAACAAGGTAATTTTAATTTGTATACATGGAGCTGTGGGGTGTGGCTGAAACCTCAGAGGGACAGGTATTGCAGCTGCCTCAGCTTTCCTCCTGCCCCGGGGGGATTCACTTCTCCTTGGGGTTTATGGATGCTCTGCTGCTGCACAGGAGCAGAGGATCTCCCATCCCCAAACACCTCTCTGAGTCCCAGATATTTTGGTGTAGCGCAGTAGCAAAGGAGGAGGGATGAGGAAGCAGGGTGACCATTATGGGTGTCATAACGATACCAGACACATCAGCATTACCCTGAGGTGCTGGGTTGCTGCAGGAGGCCCCTGCTACAGGTCACCTCCTGCCAGGGAAGGGAAACATTTCTGAAAGGAGCACGACTTCACAGAGAGGCTTTCTGTCCTCTCTCCATCTGCCAGTGGGGGCAAGCTGTAAGCCAATTCATTAGGCATATTTCTGTGTTACTGGCAGGCAACGAAGTGGCTACATTTCAGCTTTCATTCTGTATTGATAAACCCATCACTACTGACCTGCACAGGCGGGCAGGATGGGGAGGATGGCAGTACCTATGCCTGCACAGCCTACATAAACACATGAATCTTTTGCCAGGGGCAACCCCCCATCTACCTCTGTCAGCTGTGCCTTTGCCGTGGCTGTTTTGAGGCAGGACTAAGAAGAGTGCTGAGGAGCAGCATTTCTTGTGTAAATAAACACGCTTGCAGGCAGGTGCTGGGGCCCTCTCAGAAAACAAGATGATTGGAAAGATAAGGTACCCGCATGATCTTGCAGGAGGTGCGTTTGGTAAGAATGAGCAGCTTCATGAAGGAGCTTTTGTGGGTTAAAGCATGTTTGAGCTGGTAAAAATTAACAAGGGGTGGGCCCTGATGGCCATGCAAACACCTGAAATGGCTGCACTCCTAAGGCAAGATCTTGGGGCTGGCAGAGCTCCTGCGGTGCAAAGCTGCTGAGCAGAAATTGCTCAAAACACTTCATTATTTAACCTCAGAGGGGAGTGGGAGAAGGCAGATGTTTCTTGGGAAGGAGAGCATCTCGTGTCAGTTCCTCACGGGACCTGACCTCAGCACATCAGAGAGTGGGGGTTCCTTCAGACAGGAATTCTCCCTCAGGGCTAGCCCTTGGCACTGTCCTTCAGAGAAGAATCAATATGCAAAAGTGTTACAGTAAAACCTACCCAGAGGAAGGGGGCTGGGGGGCTGGTGCTGCCCTCTCACCATGGCAGACCCTACTCTAGTAGGAGCCCAACCCAGCTGGGGGGCATGTCCCCATTCCAGCCCTTGCTCTCTGTCAAGTGTTTTTTACATGCTTAATTTTTTCATAAGTGTTAAATTAATTAAAAGCAGGCATCGAGGAGGCATAAAGAGCAAACAAGTTCTTGGCAGAAATCCTTTGAGTTCCCACTCAACCATTCCCTGCTGAGGGCAAAATGGGCACCAGGAGATGCAAGGAGGAGATTTTCAAAGCTGGTTATTTACTGGTTTATAGACTTTCAGTTATTTCAGCCTGGAAGATTTGATAAGGAAACCTGCAGCTTCAGTGAAAGCAATTAGCACAACTCCTATGATATATTACTAAGCAGTTGTGCCATTATTTATTCCCGTAAAGTGACAGGCTACTAGAGAGGGGTTTATGTTTTCAGTTTGTAGATTATTTGTGTCAGGGTGGAAGCAGTCACGAGGAGGATGGCAAATAGGAGTGGGAACACCACAAAGATTTTTCCTGTGGCAGTACAAGGACGTGCTTCTCCCCATCTTGTTCACTGTCTGGTATATCTTTCCTTACTTTTATTCCGTGGTATTAATAAGAGTGGTGATCTTCAGAACCAGGTTTTTATTAGTGTTAGCCCCGACCTGTGAAGATCCCAGGAGAGGGAACAAGAGTACCCTGGGTTAGTGCTGTGCTGGATAGGCAAGGAGACAGACCTCGGGGTCTAGCAGGCTGACAGGTGGGTGGAGATGTCCACGTTGATCAATATTGAAGAAGACAGTGGAAGGAGAAGAAAAGGTTGCCTTTCCTTCTGCTTGTAAGCAGATTTCCTTTTCCAGTTTATATTGCATCCTGCCAGGCATGAAATCCAGCCCTTTTGTATGCAGGAGTAGTTCAGTCCACCTCAAACCAATTCCTGTCCACTCTGAAAACAAAACATGAGAACTGCTAAAAATAGCCAGTAATGGGACAAGAAATAAATAATCCACTGCTTTGTCCAGGGAGAAATACTTTCTGACTTGCTCATCAGCAAGTAATTATCCTTACTGGACCTGTTTAAGAGGTTAAAATATCTGGAGTACATAGCTGTCCCTATCTTGGGGAAAATGGTGGCCCAGAATACTTTTTCGCGTCTTTTCTGGGTAAGATTTTAGGAATAATGCTACAGAAACTATTTAGGAAACATCTCCTTTCAGTGTGGAATGATTGATAATTTGGCTTTTTTATGAAACTCCTGAATATTTGGACACCTCAGAAGTTTTCAAGGCCAATGCTGAATTATTACCACTCTTGGAAGCATTGTGAAAGACAAAGATCAATGATCTGAAGATGAATGGGAAAAGTACATTCTAAAATCCTTTAATCTAGACAAATACTTAAAATCTGTGAGCACTAGTTCAGCCATAAAATGAAATCCTTTCTACTTCACTTACACATTTCACACACAAAATACTGTCCAGCTTGACATGGGGAAAAACTGGTGTAGTTGAGAATGAGCAAAACTATCTGAAACAAACAGGTTATTCCTTTAAGAGAATACTTAAAGTCTTTTGTAGTGGAAAAGACACTTAAGGTCTTTGGGAAATTATTTAAATTAACATGAATGACCAAAGACATCCCAAGTATGGGATGCAAGGAAAAAACCCAACAACTAGGGCCTCTCAGGACACTTTTGAAATGATACAGATCTAAATCAGTGAAAGCAAGACTGCCCCAGGCAGGGCTGGCCCTACAGTCAGTTTCAACACTTGTACTTAGAGCTTTAATTCGAGTTTCTTGAAGCTTGAATAGGCTGAATGACAAAAAAAAAAGTATTTTCTGCACTCATCCTCTATGTGACTGAACCTCAGCTGGGCTAATTCTTTGCAGCTGTCCAGGCACAAAGCCAGAGCCTTCAGGTGGCGGGTTACGGGCAGGAGGAGTTCTGGCATCCTGACAAACAGGACACCCTTGGCTAGGGGAAAGCCCAGAAAAAAATCAAAGTGCCCAATACTGCTCTCCCACTTGGCCTTTGTAAGATCCAAGACAAACAATACCCAGCGAGGAGGCAGAATATAGCAATGGGACTCCAAGAACCAGGCCTTGGGGAAGGGGCTCAGCTCCACTCTTTTTCATAGAATGGCCTAAGCTGTAAGGGACCTTAGAGATCATTTTAATCCAGCCTCCCTGCCACCAGGGACGCCACCAGGACATGCAGTTTTTGCCCAGGACATGCAGTTTTACATATCTTACACATCTTTACATAAGGACCTTTGATGCACATGCACATTAAAATTACTGTAGAGGTTATAAACCTCTTCTGTGCCATAATCCTGCCACTTGATATCGTCCCTCCCTCCCTCCCTCCCCACCTCATGCTGACTAAATCTTAATAATCTCCATGTGATATCATAGAATCATAGAATCATAGAATGGCCTAGGCTGGAAGGGACCTTAGAGATCATCTAGTCCAACTTCCCTGTCATGGGCAGGGACGCCACCTCTTGACTATCTTTGCTTTATTATTGTATTTCTCTTCAAATTCTCTCTGATGGTGCCAACCTTCGGCCCAACACCTTCCCTTCCCCTAACATTCCGTCTCATAGAATTATAGATGGTTTGGGTTGGAAGGGACTTTTAAAGGTGACCTTTCTTCAGTGAGAAGGGACAACTTCAGCTAGATCAGATTGCTCATAGCCCCATCCAGCCTGACCTTGAATGTTTCCAGGGATGGAGTTTCTACCACCTCTCTGGGCAACCTGTTCCAATGTTTCACCACTCTTACTGTAAAAAATGTCTTCCTTATGTCTAGTCTGAATCTACCGTCTTTTAGTTTAAAAACATTACCCCTGGCAACCTGTTCCAATGTTTCACCACTCTTACTGTAAAAAATGTCTTCCTTATGTCTAGTCTGAATCTACCGTCTTTTAGTTTAAAAACATTACCCCTCATCCCCATCTTTCTTATAAGCCCCCTTTAAGTATTGAAAAGCCACAATAAGGTCTTCCAGAAGCCTTCTCTTCAGACCAAAAAATCCCAACATTCTCAGTCTTTCTTCATAGGAGAGATATTCCATTCCTCTGACCATTTTTGTGGCCCTCATCTGGACCCACTTCAACATGTCCATGTCTTTTCTGGCATGTCAAACACACTACTCAGTTCAGTATTGAGGGTGTGCTCAATCCCACTGTCTATGTCATTGATGAGGTTATTAAACGGTACTGGTAACAATATGGACCACTCGTCACTGATGTCCATCTGGACATAGAGCTGTTGACCATTATCCTCTGGATATGACCATCCAACCAATTCTTCATCCACTAAACAGTGCATCCATCAAATCTGTGTCTCTCCAATTTAGAGATAAGCATGTTGTGGGAGACCATGTGAAAGGCCTTACGGAAGTCCAAAGAGAGGATGTCTGTAGCTCTTCCCTTGCCCACTGATGTAGGCATTCCATCATAGAAGGCCACTAAGTTGGTGCAGCAGGGATTGCCCTTGGTAAAGCCGTGCTGGCTGTCCTGAATCACCTCCCTGTCCTCTGTGTACGTTAGCATAGTTTCTAGGAGGATCTGTTCCATGATCTTCCCAGGCACAGAGGTGAGGCTGACAGGCCGCTAGTTCCCAGAGTCCTCCTTTTTACCCTTTTTAAAAATGGATGCAATGTTTCCCTTTTCAGGTCCCCAGGGACTCCACCTGACTGCCATGACTTTTTAAATATCATGGAGAGTAGCTTGGCAACTACGTCAACCAATTCCCTCAGGACTCTGGGACGTATCTCATCAAGTTCTGTAGACTCATGTATGTGCAGACTCCTCAGGTGGTCACGAACCTTACCTTCACTTACAGTGGGAGGGACTTTGCTCCCCCAGCCCCTGTCTTGCAGTCCATCCACTCGGGAGGTGTGGGAAGAGAGGTTGCCAGTGAAGACTGAGTCAAAAATGTTGTTGAGTACTTCAGCCTTCTCCTCGTCTGTTGTTACTAGCTTGCCATTTTTGCTCATCAGGGGGATATGCTTTCTTTCACCTTCCTTTTCTGGCTGACATACCTGTAGAAGCCCTTCTTATTAGTCTTTGCATCCCTTGGCAAGGTGAGCTCCAGATGCACCTTGGCCTTCCTGACCCCATCCCTACACAACTGGGCAGTGTCCCTATATTCTTCCCAGGACACCGGTCCCTGCTTCCACTGCCTGTGCAGTTCCTCCTTGCCCTTTTGTTTGACCAGCAGGTCTCAACTCAGCCATGTCAGTCTCTTGCCTTCCTTGCTTGATTTCTTTCACCTGGGGATCGAGAGCTCTTGTACTCTGTGGAAAGTGTCCTTAAAGATCTGCCAGCTCTGTTCTGCTCCCTTGCCCCTGAGGACTGTTTCCCAGTCATACTGACTAACTCCTTGAAGAGCTGGAATTTTGCTTTCCTAAAATTCAGGGACTTCACTCTTTGCCTGACCCATATCTCTCAGGACTGTGAACTCCACTAGTGTGTGATCGCTGCAGCCCAGGCTGTCTTCAGTCTTGACATCACTGATCAGCTCACTTGTGTTGGTGACCAACAGGTCCAGATCACATGCCCTCTGGTAGGGCTGTGTACTACCTGGCCTAAGAAGTTATCCTTGAAGCACTCCAGGAGTCTTATGGATTGCCTCACTTGCTTACATCTCACCATGCTTTTTCTTTCAGCAGATGTGGGTGTTGTTGAAGTCCCTCAGCAGGATAAGGGCCCGCGGGCACGATGCCTCCTGTAGCTGGAGTAATAAGGCTTCATCAATGGACTTCCCTTGATCAAGCAGCCTGTAGTAGACACCAACCACAAGGTTCCCTGTGTTGCCTTGGTCTCTAATTCTTACCTATAAGCTTTCAACGTACTCGTGGCTATTCTTCTTCCTATGGGATAGACTCTCTACTTCTGTGCATCTGCTTGGGTTCTGGAGCTCACATGAAGCCTAATCCAGTTGAAAACTTCTTGTCCACCTGTAAGAGTCTGATAAATTGATGTCGCAAACTGTTTGGGCCTTTTCAGAACCGCAGTTGGTCACAGCTGCCTGCCTGGTGCTTGCCCCTGTCTGTGTTCAGGTGACTCAGCACCTTTCTGAGCCAACTGCCCCATCAGTGCCCTGGCAGAGGGAGGGGTAATCCCCTCAGAGGCCCCCACCATCCCCCAGACCCATTCTTGGTAATTTTCCAAAAGGGGTAAACCTTGTGGAGTCTTGACTTCATAAAAGGCGTAGCCCCATCAGCTAGGCGCACTCAACCACCACTGGAGGATTGCTGCATCATCGTCATTGTGGGATCCAAGGGCAGTGATCTCTTTCTTTTTCTTCCCTTTTCTCTCTCCCTTTCTTCTCCTCATACAAAAAAAGTTATCTATGGCAAGACCTGTTTATACAAGTGTTTCTCTGTTGTGAGGCACGTTGATATGAGCGCTAAGTGGGCAATTGAGGCCTGTCAGGTAGAAGACCCGTTGTTGTGGATAAATAAAAGTGGTGTTAGGATCTCTGGTTTCGACTCACCTTAATCCTGACCTGGGAAATTGTGAAACTGAGTCATCATCCTGAAGGCTCGGGATGTGAGACTGTCTCATTCATGTCTGCACATCAAGAAATTATCTTTGTTCATCAGCACAATGCATATATCTAACAGAAATTTAACTTTTTTTTCTGAATGCTGTCTTCAGATTTTTTGATGTCTAGGGCTCTCAAGTGAAAATTATAAGCTAATTGTAATGTCATCCTTAAAAGCTAGGGTTCTTCCCCAAAAGATTTCATCTAAAAATATCCCAAACTGAGATCATTTTTTCTACTCTGTGCCGCTGTGTGTCACATAAAATGTCCAGAAAATCTGACCACATATGTGAAATGTAGAGGATTTAGAAACGATTGAACAAAAAGACATTATCTATCTCAGCTGCCACAGAGCTGCTGCTCTGCTGTCATTTACTGCGATTCAGCTGGGATAATCTGTCTCCAATCTTTTACTTAACTTTAGTGGCAACAGGAGAGAGACAGTAGGTTGCACTAGATGACCTTTAAAAGTCCCTTCCAACCCAAGCTATTCTATGGTTCTGTGATTCTGATGGGGATGCTGATCAGCGCTGGCTGGTACCCAAACCCAGCCCCGGAGCTGTCAGTCTCCCTGTGCGGGTGGCCAGGGCTGTGCAGCAGGAAGGAGCTGTCGTTTCCTGTGCTCTTTGCAAGGTGTTGTTCTGCTAAAAATGAGAGGCCGAAAGAGAGAGATTGGGAAAAACAAAGGTCTGGTTGGAAAGTTTCAAGTGCCTTCATGTTCTCATCGCTTATGAAGGAATAAGCTTGCCCTTGTCAAGCAAGAGACCTGGAGATTTATGTTTGCGCCATCAGGACTGCCTGTCACCAGTCAAGATCTGTTATTTCTTGAAGGAAAGCAAAAGCCTGTCCTCCTACAGGGAGGGGCGGCTGTCCCTCCTGCCTCCCGCAGCAGGACTAAATTCGTCCATCAGTTGGGCAAGGCTTGGGGAGGTAAGGTCTGCAGGCTCTGGCAGAGGGCTGCAGGGTGAAAGTGACCTCGCTGAAAACTGATCTTGCCAAAATCTGCCTCTGATAAAACAGCCCAACCCATCCTGTAAAGACTTTTACTGAAAAAGTCGTGAAGTAATCACAGAGGAAATGAGGGGAACTCAGGCCTCCCTTCCCGCTCAGGCCAGACACTCCCTGGCTCTTTTTCCCTCCGGCCGCTCGACTCGCCTGTGTCCCAGAGGAAGGACCAGGCTCAAGCCGTGGCATGGCCAGGGCAGGAGAGGCCGGGAGGGAGGAGGGATTGCAGCAACACTCGACACTGCGCTCCACTCCTTGTAGGAGTATGGAAATATAGGGTCAAGTTCAGAGATTGCGGCGGCAGCAGGAGAGGGAGGAACTGAGCAATTCCTCTGGCCTTAGTGACATTTCACTTATTTATACCAGCTGCAAGTCTTATATGGAGTCTTGAGAGACTTTAGTGTGGCTTTTCCTGTTTGCATTTAAGAAGGGATTCAATTAACAGAAGCGCCGAATGCTGAAATGCCTGCTTTATGAGGGGGCAGGGCTGAACAGGTTAAAAATACACAGGGCATTGGATTATATTACTTCTATGAAAGAGTTTCTAGCTGTGCTGTCCTGGACCATGTATATTCTCCCTTATCGTGGATTAGATATAAAGAAACCACTCTCACTGTTTTTATCAAGAAGGTGTTGTGTTTGATTTTTTACCTTGTGGTTTGTAACGTGTTCATTCCTGGTGAGACATAGTCTGAACCTGGCATTGGTTTGATACCTTTGTAATTGATGAAGATCACAAGAGGATAATAAAGAATACGCTGAACATACTCTACCTGCCCTCCATCTTTTCCATCTTCCTTGGATGACCCCAAACATTATTTTGTGTGCCACATTCCTCCATTACATGCCTTTTCTTCCATGCTGGTTTTTTTTCCCCTGATGTACAATGATATATTCCTGTCCTATGGCAGCTGCAGAGGAGCAACGTGTCAACAGGCTGCAGTGGACATCTGTGTGCACACAGAGTGCTCAGTGATCTGCAGGCACAGTCCTAGGCTGGGGAAGTGATGCCCCCAGGAGTTGTGTCCCTAACTCCCTTAGATTCACCCTAAAACCCCTCCAACTTTCAATTTGCAGAATTGTGCATATAGCAGGACACAAGCAGGAAACATGAGAAAACAAGGTGTACTCAAGCAGACATGTTGCAGGATTTCGTGGCTAGTAGGTTCTTCCTTCTTCCAAGCTTCCTTCTGAAGGTTGCTGCCAGCACATCCTGCTTGGTTGGCTCCACAGTCAGTCACCCCCGGTCCTGGGTGGTGGGAACAGCCAGCAGAACGTTTCCTGCACCTTTGCACAGCTCTGCGATTTGTAAAGCTGCTCCAGACTCCAGAGAAAGCGTGTGAAGCCTGTTCAGCCTGTATGGAGAAGCTGATGTCGCCCCAAGGCAGGGAAGGAGTGTAGAAACCACCAAGTGATCTGGCCAGCCATGGGAAAAGTAAAAGAAAGAAAGAAGTGAGCAGGCTTTGCCCCATGTCTTTAGGCATCTGCAGTCACTCTGAGGTTGTAAACCACTCGTGGCAGGAACTGTCATCTCCTGTGAGGCACAGTGGGTGGCATAGGCCACATAAAAGATGTATAGATCCCAGCCCAGTCCAGACTACAGAACTGGTTTAAAGTGAAAACAGACTCAAGCACTTCTTGGGCTGTGGGCAGACACCAGCTCCAGGATGTCACAGCTGCCTCTGGTTCTCTGTCGGCAGGTCCTCCTTGCTGCCTGGACAGAGCATGAAGCTTCCTCCTGTCCCAGGAGGCATCTCCCCGGTTTTGTTCATTTGGTGGCTGCACAGG